>NC_041712.1:21645443-21945443 GCF_900700375.1 Denticeps clupeoides
GGGCCGTGACGCTGGTGGCTGTTCGCCGCCTCGTCCGCTGTTTATCTCTTCTGTCCACCGCCGCTTCTCCGGCAGACGTGAAGGTCTTCTGGGGCTTTTCTTTACTAGCGGAACTGTCTGTGGAAAATTGAATAAGTCAAAGTCACTCTCTCTCTCTCTCTCTCTCTCTCTCTCTCTCTCTCTCTCTCTCTCTCTCTCTCTCTCTCTCTCTCTCTGTCACCCTGAGTGCTCTTTGCAGTGTTTACATTTCCCCCACCCGACTCTCTTTCTGTCTATTATATATACACACACACACAGACAGACACACACTCTCGCACACTCTTGCACAAAGTACTGGAGGCTTTGTTTTGAACACACAGGCCCAAAAACCGTGGTGCCGCTGCCATCCTGCCGTCTAGTGATTTATATTCAGCCTCAGAGGACGCGGTCTGAAGGGCTCTCTGACATAAACACCGTGGCTCCTGCCATCGTATTGATTTTTTTTTTTGCTCCGGTGTGGGTGTTTCGGATTAATATTGCGCTGACACATCTGGTTTGGTTGGGTTGTGTTAAACATGAGAAATGCGCTCCAAAAATGACAAAAATTGCCTCCGCAAACGACTAAATTAAGACCGAAGGCAGATGAAGGGCCCACCTTTGTGCATCACTGGGTTTGTCTGGCAAGTGCACAGAATTGAGCTGACCTCTGAACCCGCTCAGGTCAAAGGGGACTCCGAGAGCCCTGTCTACTTCAGAAGGCCTTCTGTTTATTCACAACCGTGTGTGTGTGTGTGTGTGTGTGTGTGTGTGAGACATCACCGTATTTATTCAATAAACCAGAGTCTCAGGAGAGACACACTCGTACTTTAGTCACAGTGCGGTGTGCCAGCAGAGGATTTTCCTGGAGTGTCTCGCTCTGTTATGAATCGTTTTCACACTCCACACACAGCCTGGATGTGTGCGTGTCAGCGACCCTGACACCCTTACAGAAACCTCGCTGGACTGGACTGACACTCTAATGACAGCCACACTCTCATATGGAACCGCGGTCTCAGTCCAATTGATGAAACGTCTGTCATCTCTTTTTTTTTTTTATATCTCTTCTGTAAGTGACTTGTATTTTGGCTGAAATGATGTCTGGAAGTGCATTGAGATTAGCAACTACAATCTAGCTGTCACCTACCCCTCAAAATGAAAGTGAAGTGAAAGTGAAGTGATTGTCATTGTGAAACACTGCAGCACAGCACACGTGCACACAATGAAACGCGTCCTCTGTATTTGGCCTTGGTGAGCAGTGGGCAGCCTTGGTGAGCAGTGGGCAGCCATGACAGGCGCCCGGGGAGCAGTGTGTGGAGGCGGTGCTTTGCTCAGTGGCACCATGGCGGATCGGGATTTGAACCGGCAACCTTCTGATTACGGGTTGCCGGTTCGTTAACAGCTAAGCCACCACCGCCCCTTTTAATACCTTTAAATTAAGCGGCAAATTAAGCATTAAATTAAGCAGTGGCACCTCAGTGGCACCTTGGCGGATCGGGATTTGAACCGGCAACCTTCTGATTAGGGGGCCGCTTAATACCTCTAATACCTTTAAATGTTATGATTCTCTATTTCTAGTTTTGATTTTTTTGTATTTGTACTTTATATGTAGTTGTACTTATTTATAGATGTATTATGAATGTCTGCCTTTTAAATACATGTATACAGCTGAGATGACAAAGTTTACTTTTTATATCGGGCATGAATGGCAGTACAATACACCTATAACACACCGATCTGTAACAATGATGGGAAGTGCCTCCATTGATTCTTTCAAACTCTCTCTTTCCCAAACTCTAAAAAATGTTTTTTTTTTTTATTATTCTTTGCTAAATGTGCAGTTAATTTTTTTAGAAAATTGCAATTGATTGACTGTCCTAGTTTTTCCCCCTTTTCCCCTAACATTGCATAAATTTTGATTTGTCATGGCTGCATTTTCATTGATAAAGAAACATTGCATTAATATTCCCAATAATGGCTTGACCACTGCCCTGTAGTGTACACGGTACACACAGGATGGAGAGTTAAATAAATATTATATTCCTTATGGCGAAAGTATCATGTGTGGGGTTCCGTCCTGTTTGCGTTTCTTGCAGGGCTTGAAGTAATCAAGTAAATGATGTGCTGTTTGGTAAAGGCTCTTGATCCTTTAAATCTGAAATAAAAGTAGGCAGATTTATGGGCGCCAGCTGCCTCACTGTGTTCCTCTTCTGCTGCTATTCTGAAACATTCCAGCATTCTATCTATTCATTCTATGTATGTATGTATGTGTGTGTGTTTGTTAAGTACATAACTCCACATGTTTTATTCATAGTTTTGATGCCTTCAGTGAGAATCTACCAACGGAAATGGTCATGAAAATAAAGTAAACACATTGAATCAGAAGGCCTGTACTGTATATATACACACACATACACACACACGCACACACACTCACGTACATACATAAATCTGTTTATTGGCAGGGAGGAGCATGGAAGTCGAGGTGATAACTCTCGCCGCTGCATCGTGTTCTGTATTACTTTTGGTTTTAAATTCAGAGCAGACCTGTGGGCAGGTGATGAAAAATCGCCTCGTGCCGCAAGACATTGTACGCACTTTGTTGGACTGCTTATCCGTCTCTCTATCTTTCTGTATTTTGCCCGGCCTTTTTTCTCGCCTGCCTTTTTTATTGCCTTGTTTTTTTGCCGACCGACTGCAGCTGGATGAAGCATTTCTTGAGATTCCTGGAATTCCTCCTGGCTTGGCTGGGCCTTGGGAGCGAACCAGTGCATGTGTGTGTGTTTATGGGACAGATAGAGAATTACAGACGTCTGAGTCGGTGTAATCTATCAGAATAATTTATTTGGCTGATTAACATGCCTGAGCAGGGAAAAGTCTGCCATGTAGGGAAAGAAAGGGGGGCGGGCAGCGCGTGCCAAGGCTTAATGATATTTTCCTCGTCTGTACTATTTCATTAGTTCTGCTAATTGAAAAGGGGCTCATTTGCTCAGATTCAGAAGTGCTGCTCTTGTTGTCTGAGATCATTTATCTGCCGCCTGACACAGGTGACTTGCGCTGTCAGGTATCTCGGCTGTTCCGGAGCAGAATGTGCAGCAGGCCGAATTTAGAATTTTGTGTGGATGCTCTGTCTCTGTGAACCATTTGCACACATCAACTGCTTTCAGTTCAGCATGACGATGCCTCATCCCCTCAGGTCAGATTACAGCTGCCTGCCCAGCCCTCTGTTACCTCGGGATTGGACAGATTACTGCCTCGGTGCCTCTAATTGTTCATTTCATTTCTTTGGAGAGAAAAAACGAATTGAGTTGTGCAGATCGACTCTGTTTTTTATGGCAGGATAAATCATTTGAATGTCATCGTAGTGGAATGTGATCGTAGTGGAAAGATATGAAAAAGGTTTTAGTATATAAACATCATATAAACACCAACATCATAAATTCATATCATAAATTTGTTGTTATTCAATTCTAAAAGTTAAGACATTTTCATTACACATAAAGTGAAATATTTTTGTCGTATCGGTGAGAATTTGCGTAGCGGCTGGTAAAAAGCAGGGATTACTGTTTGCATTTTATGATACTGATGATAAGAGACTTACCTGAGAAAAGCTCAGAACCCCTGAACTCATAAACATAGTGGGCTTTATCTGTGAAGAGGGATGGGGGCTCTTCAATAACAGCAATCCACCCCACTCCATCACTCCAACATGCCCTTAAGTCCTCTCCTCCCAGGAGAGGGTGAGACCCGCTGCGTAATGCAGAGGAGATGAGAAAAGTTGGCCAGAATACCGTTCTTTATATTCACTGGTCTATAACACCGGGACTTGGCCCTAATTGGAAATGCAGTCTGAGAAAAACACTGACCTCCTGCAGAGGTTGGTGGAAGATAAAGAATTAAAACATTTGACTCGACAACCCTCCTCACCCCCCCGCCAACCACACTCACACACACTCACACATTATGTTTGTCTCATGATACACAAACACACAATGTTTGAAGTTGAAAGACTTTATTGTCATTGCACAATCATACTATCAGTACAACAGTACAATGAAATTGAGGGTCCTGGCCCACCACCCCCCGTGCAAACGCATAGAAGATTAAAACTTAACACTAAATAAATACAGAATAAGTATAAATCTGTACAGAAGTGTGCAAAATGTCAAAGTCGAGTCAGGTAGTGTACTGAATTGTGAATTGTAGTATAATGTAGTGTAGTAGCAGCAGAGTAGATGCAGTGTGTATGTTGCAGGTTATGTGTGAGTTAAGTGAGGTGGCGTACTGGTGTGAATTGTAGTATAATGTAGTGTAGTAGCAGCAGAGTAGATGCAGTGTGTATGTTGCAGGTTATGTGTGAGTTGAGTGAGGTAGTGTACTGGTGTGAATTGTAGTATAATGTAGTGTAGTAGCAACAGAGTAGATGCAGTGTGTATGTTGCAGGTTATGTGTGAGTTAAGTGAGGTGGCGTACTGGTGTGAATTGTAGTATAATGTAGTGTAGTAGCAGCAGAGTAGATGCAGTGTGTATGTTGCAGGTTATGTGTTAGTTGAGTGAGGTACTGTACTGGTATGAATTGTAGTATAATGTAGTAGCAGCAGAGTAGATGCAGTGTGTATGTTGCAGGTTATGTGTTAGTTGAGTGAGGTACTGTACTGGTGTGAATTGTAGTATAATGTAGTAGCAGCAGAGTAGATGCAGTGTGTATGTTGCAGGTTATGTGTTAGTTGAGTGAGGTAGCGTACTGGTGTGAATTGTAGTATAATGTAGTGTAGTAGCAGCAGAGTAGATGCAGTGTGTATGTTGCAGGTTATGTGTTAGTTGAGTGAGGTACTGTACTGGTATGAATTGTAGTATAATGTAGTAGCAGCAGAGTAGATGCAGTGTGTATGTTGCAGGTTATGTGTGAGTTGAGTGAGGTAGCGTACTGGTGTGAATTGTAGTATAATGTAGTAGCAGCAGAGTAGATGCAGTGTGTATGTTGCAGGTTATGTGTTAGTTGAGTGAGGTAGCGTACTGGTGTGAATTGTAGTATAATGTAGTAGCAGCAGGGTAGATGCAGTGTGTATGTTGCAGGTTATGTGTGAGGTAGCGTACTGGTATGAATTGTAGTATAATGTAGTGTAGAAGCAGCAGAGTAGATGCAGTGTGTGTGTTGTAGGTTATGTGTTAGTTGAGTGAGGTAATGTACTGGTGTGAATTGTAGTATAATGTAGTGTAGTAGCAGCAGAGTAGATGCAGTGTGTGTGTTGTAGGTTATGTGTTAGTTGAGTGAGGTACTGTACTGGTGTGAATTGTAGTATAATGTAGTGTAGTAGCAGCAGAGTAGATGCAGTGTGTATGTTGCAGGTTATGTGTGAGTTAAGTGAGGTAGCGTACTGGTGTGAATTGTAGTATAATGTAGTGTAGTAGCAGCAGAGTAGATGCAGTGTGTATGCTGCAGGTTATGTGTGAGTTAAGTGAGGTAGCGTACTGGTGTGAATTGTAGTATAATGTAGTAGCAGCAGAGTAGATGCAGTGTGTATGTTGCAGGTTATGTGTGAGTTAAGTGAGGTAGCGTACTGGTGTGAATTGTAGTATAATGTAGTAGCAGCAGAGTAGATGCAGTGTGTATGTTGCAGGTTATGTGTTAGTTGAGTGAGGTACTGTACTGGTATGAATTGTAGTATAATGTAGTGTAGAAGCAGCAGAGTAGATGCAGTGTGTATGTTGCAGGTTATGTGTATGAGTGCTATTGTCCTTGTTGTAGGAACCGTTCTTCATTCTATTGTTCTTGACCTCAGCGCCCTGAATGTCCTACCAGGGTTCAGCATCTGAGACACCCTCTGTTGTGTGTGTGCGGTCTCTGTGCGATGCTGCGTGCCTTCTTGAGACAGCGGGTGTTGTAGACGTCCTTTAGGGAAGGACGCGAGTGACCAATGATTTTCCCTGCGGTGTTGATGACCTTCTGTAGTGACTTCTTGCCTGTCATCGTGTAGCTCGGGTACCACACAGAGATACAATATGTCAGCACTCTCAGTGGAGGAGCAGTAGAAGACTGTCAGCAGCTCCTTCCTCGAGTTAACTCTCCTGAGGATCCTCAGAAAATGGAGTAGCTGTCGGGCCTTCTTTATTACCGCCAAGGTGTTGGATATGCACATCCAGGAACTTAAAACTGGTCACCCTCTCCACACGCTTTACGTTATGTGGATGGGCTGTCGGGATGAGCGTCTTGGTTTTTCGAGGTGTTAAGGACCAAGTTGTTTTCCACACACCATGCCACCAGTCTCTGGACCTCCTTCCTGTACGCCTTCTCACCATCATTGGAGATAAGTCACACTTCCTTGTTTGCGTCCACGCTTGTTCCGTCGTTCGGCACCAGATGGACAGTAATAACAGAGAATCCGCTGGTGCCCGTGGTTCAATCCGTGGTTCATGCCCCACCCCAAATATAATTAACACATTTCACAGCCCCCCCCCCCAAATAATAGCACATTATGACTCCTATGAAAATAATTTTAATTATAGTCAATTTCACTTAACTGCGACAGTGCGGAGGAAGCCGGTTGAATACTGGAATTGTGTTTGTTCGCATGCAGTGAATAAAGAGAATCCTTTTAACTCATTTCAGGTCTCCAAATTAGCACGTCCAGACCAAAATTGTCCCCTGCTGGACAGCAGGTGTTTTTGAGAGAATTACGGCATTAAATGTCCCTGTTGTGTGCGTGTGTGTTTCTTTTTTTCTGCCTACGTGTTGTTTTATGATCTGTTTCACGGGGTCATCATCCATTCCTCACATTTTACCATCATGTGCATATATATTTATTTGTTGGTTGTGTTTGCTGTTGATGGACTACTTGTGTCCTACAGATACAGGTAAAACACAGGTGTGTGACTCCTGTTGGGGTTGAAATGAATCTCATGATCGATGCATCGCAATGCAGACATGGACGATTCTGCCTCGATTTAGTGCAGATCGTAATCGGTTATGTTCTAATGACGTCGCTTGGTGATTTTACTCTGTCCAAACGCTGGTGCTGAATGGCTGCGTGGACGCTCTGCTCATTCTTTCAATGAGAAGAAATAATATGCACTTTTACATGCAAAATTCCTTATTCCCAACACCGATAGGGACAAAAACCAATGAGAAACAACAATTTACAGTATAAAGTGTGCAGTGGTGACATGTCTTCAGCAACTCCTCCTAATCGTAATTATGCTGCTTGCTAAGCTGTATAGAGCTTTAAGAAGCGAACACCAGCTATTATCTGACTTTTAATAACACAAATTGTATGAAACACGGGATTAAAATGTCATCTGCACAACACACAATGCCGGTGTACATCCGTTGCCAAGGGTCGAGGCTCATCCTTTCATTTCTGGCCGGAACGGGGCTCGCATCTTCACTCGTTTTTGTCTTGTTTTCACTTTTCTCCTCCGTGGAAAAAAGTTGCACGTCCTGTGAGTGGCGAGAGAGACGTCTCGTGTGTTTAGTTGTTTTTGAATGTTATACGTAATCTCTGCATCGCTTTTTTGTTTAACCGGAAACTTCGGGAAAATTCGTAGTTTTGTACAGACATGCAGTTTCTGAGGTGTTATAGCCGGGGGCTGTTTCTCCGGTGCGATCCCGCCGATACGATGCCGTCAGCCTGTACTGCAGGCGAGGAGTTGACGGGGGGGTTTGGGTTGGGTCTGTGGAACAGCGGGCTTTGGACGTTGACCTCTTCATCGTTCATTACCGGTCTGTCAGTGCGCGTTTGATGTCGGTCTGCTCTTCCCCGGTGCCGGTGTGTGTAGTTGGGGCGCCGCAGGCAGCAGCGTGATGGTATGAGATCCCTAAGTGGGGAAAAAAGCCGAATCGATTGCGTGTTGGTGGATTCGAGTGTTTCATTAGATCCTCAGCATGCTGAATGTGTGTGTGTACTGTTTGTTTGGTGCGGTGACGGGGGAGTCTCAATTCCATGAAGGGAGGAAGTGAGTTTTCCATGTTCAAAGATGGTAAGACTTTTGGTGGACAGAAGTCAGGTTAAATAAAAATCAACTATATAATAAAGAACCGTTGCATTCTACGTACTCTAATCAAGCTATAAAGGACGCTCTGCCCAAATTCAGAACTGGGGATGAGGTCTGGATCATCATTTACATTTATGTTTTACCATTCATAATATTCCTCATTACTTTTTTTATGTTCATTATATTTGGTGTAAATGAATGGATGGGCTGACATGTTATGATAAAATGTTTTAATATTATTTACATTTTTTACAGCATTTATCAGACACCCTTATCCAGAGCGACTTTCAATCAGTAGTTACAGGCACAGTCTCCCTGAAGCAACTTAAGGTTAAGTGTCTTGCTCAGGGACACAATGGTAGTAAGTGGGATTTGAACCTGAGTTTCCTGGTTCACAGGCAAGTGTCTTACCCACTAGGCTACTACCACCCATATTACATGATGTGCTGCGGTTTGTCACGTGGCTGGGTTTTAGGGACATGCTTTCATGTTGTCTCTTTGTACCATGAGCTGGAAACCGCAGGTCTCTTTTGTCACCGGCTGCGTATTTGATGATGGTCCTCCCTGCTGGTCCTGCTAAAATCATTGCCACTTCCAGCCCGCATCCGCTTGTCACGTTGCAGCCCGCGAACCACCGCCTGCAACGTGTCACATTTCTCCGACACACTGACACAAACACCTGCCACTGCAAATAAATCAAACCTTCGCACAACACAAATACAACGACGATGGTGTGGAGAGCAAACATGGCTAATGACAAATTAGAAGCGATAGCATGGCTTAAAAAAAACAACACACAGGCTCCCGGCAGCTGCTGGGGAAATTCAGCCAAGGTTTTTACCATCACCAGCCATTTGTCAGTGTGCACAGATAGGTCAGGCATATGGCCTTATGGGTTTTTATGGGATTTAAACTGACCTGTGCTCATTTCTGCAGATTTCGCACATGTTTGTAATTGCCGACCACGCGTTTTTGATGGCGGACATGTTTTCTCCCCTGCACGTTCTCCCTCAGGTCCTCTTGAGCAGCTGTGCAAAAGCCCCGTCGTCATCAGTCGAGCTAAACCGGAGTCTGCTAGAGGTGTGAACCTTCATTGGTCTCCCGATCCAATTCGATTGCAATTATTAATGCACCGATTACCAATGCATCACCATGCATCTCATCCATTACATGACAGTACGTCGACAGTACGGCCTCGTTCACACGGACGTCTTGCGAGTGAATGTGGTGTGAGGTGAACTGAACGGTTTTTCTGCTTATTGGAGCAAATCAAAGCGTCCACACAGCGTTCAGCACCAACATTCGGATGGCATCAAATAATGTTGCAGGCATCGGTTTCTGCCAAAATCCCAACGAGTGTTAAACAGCAAGCGCCAGTGAAACGCTAATTGAACGTTTGAAAGCTACAAAGCTCAGCGAAAACGCGCATGCCGCTCAGAGGACGTTAAATTCAAACGTCCGTGTCAATGGGGCTGAAATCCTACCCAGAGCGGCGCTGTACTCAGATCAGGCCATCGCAGTCACCACCAGTGTTACTTTTTAACGAGAATTGTTAAAACTCCACGAGAAGTCATTATGATATGATCGATTATGTTCTGCACTGCATTGATGCACGCACCAATCGTGAGATTAATTTTAACACCCTGATCTAATAGCTGAGCGTTTGCATCACGCGTGGTGTCCTTTAGCGCTCAGGTGCCATCGTCCCATCGCTCTCGCTCTCTAATTAGCATCGCAGGGGGACGCCGGCTTCGCGGTTCCGTGTAGCTTCTGAGTGCGGCTGGCTAAGAATAGCTCCGCTCGGCTACCACTGCTCCTAGGAGGGCCAGAGTCGCCCGATCAGCATCCTGCGCTTGTGTTTTTTGTTTTGTGTGTGTGTGTGTGTGTGTGTGTGTGATTGATCTACAGGTACAACACAAATGGCATGCTGTGTCATGGAAACAGCAGCTGCTGTGTAATCTCTGGTAATTACTGCGGTAAGTGCTCTCCTGTGACCTCGCCCTTTTTACGGCACACAGACGGCACAGCGCTTGCTCGCTGGTGTGAGGTCAAATCCATCCTCAGGATTTGCATTAATAGATGAAAAAAGGAAGAACAACTGGGATTATTTTTGTCACACAAAACGTGAGCTTTCGATTTTTCAGTGTTTCCATAAACAGAGTTTAAAACAGGAGGAGTCGGATGATTGACAGCTCTGACGCATGCAACTCCCTCATTTCGGATGATCTAAACGTGCGTCCATCTGTAAGTCACATGCACCTCGGTTAAAGCGTCACATGAGCAGGAGACCTCCAGCACTAAGATGAAAAAAAAACAACCCTAAAACACTCTTGTCGGATGTGTGGGTGTTTTTCAGGCATTGAACTCAGTCCACCTTCGTGTCCCTTGCCCCGGAACCGCAGCAGCGTAAGGGTTTTTTGTTCAGTTGCAATTTAATGCGAGGACGCAATTTTAACGCAGTGCCGTCTGCGGTAACCGGCACTGACTGACATTTTGCTTGTGGGAGTTTTGGGGGTTTTGGGGGCAGGATTATGGCTAGCCTTCATCAGCGATGCTTAATGATCAGGTTTCTCCACCCTGTTGCTAGGCAACCGGCTCTGTTGAGCATTCCTCAAAGCCACAGAGTCCGGGGGGGAGACACCCGGCATGGAGAGAGGGTCCTCTATTCTCTCACAGCTCATTAATTTCTCATCTTTCTGACTCATGTAAGGGTCAACGCTGAACTTATGTTCAACAGATGACAGGATAGGCAGAGCTGTTCCAGCAGACTGAAATTGGCACCTCCGAATCCCACGCTGCCCCGGCCAGACGTGAAACATCAGCCGCCCGACTGCTTCACTTCATTCGATTCTTCGCTGAATCCCAGACGTGTTACATTTTACACGACTTTCCAACGTGATGGACGTGGCTTTTATGCTGCATCGTATGCAGTGTTAGTGGTGTGAAAAGGCTGCATTCTGTGGTCTGTCACTGTCCTGTTCTTCGACCCGTAACACCAGGTCAGCGTACATTTCTCTGGAAAAGAACCGTTTTCAGGAGGTATCAATATGCTGAATATTTTAGCGTGTTTTTGGCACCAGTGCATCCAAATAAAATAAATATCCCGCTCTCTCGCTCACTATAGATAACTGCTGAGTTCAGACCTTTTTCTGGGAAGGAATGTCATTTCTACATGACTTTAGTTTTGTTCTGTGTTGAAGGTGGTCCTGCAGTGGAGAAGGTCCAGCTGGTTGGGACAGGCGAAGAACTGGCGAGGCTGGGTAAAAGCTCTCCGTCTGAACACACGGAGGTCATCTTACAGCGGTCCGGCACTCTAGTTAAGTGTGTAGAGAGGCAGGACGAGAAGAGGAGGAGGGGGAAGAATCGCACCGCAACTGCCAGACGGTGCAAAAGAGCAGGTTCAGCAAAGTGTTTCCTGTCAGGATAGGAAGGCTTCGATTTATATTTCCTTGCTCTGGAAATATATTTCTTCCTGAAATAATAGGAAGAAAGTGAAGCCCGGTGATGCGTCTTATTCTGCCTGGGTCCCTGGGGAGCCTGATTTTCCAGCGAATTCTGCGTCTGTCCTGAGAAAAAAGAAAATGAGTCTCTATCCCTTTGGTTTCCTTTCAAAGACACATACGCACAAAAAGAGCACAAATGACTGAGAGGCGTGTGGTGTGTTTTAAGGAGAAGCGTGTGTCACCATTTCTCTCTGGAGAGGATGAGAAAACCATGCAGGAAAGGAGGAAACGAAACAGACATGCAGAGATGGTGGAAGTAGCCTAGTAGTGGTGGTAGTAGCCTAGTGGGTGACACTCTCTCCTATGAACCAGAAGACCCAGGTTCAAACCCAACTTACTACCATTGTGTCCCTGAGCAAGACACTTAACCCTGAGTGTCTCCAGGGGGGGACTGTCCCTGTAACTACTGATTGTAAGTCGCTCTGGAAAAAAGCGTCTGATAAATGCCATAAATGTAGATGGAGGGAAAGAATGTGGCGGCTGAGAAGACTGATGGCTGACTGTAGCCAGGCACGTTCCTCTGGGAGCTCAGGTAACAGTGCTAATGGAGCCTGAGCACACACCTCCAACCTCCTCCACACAGCCTCCGGACCGTTTTAGGCTGGAAATGTCGCACCTCGCCGAGAAGGCATCCATTCAATTTTCAAAACGAACCTTAATCTGAAGGAGTTCCAGCAGGGACGGATGATGTCAGCCTAAAAGCCAACTGACATACGACTGCAGCGCAGCATGGAATGGTTCATGACATCTGATATGCATTTTTATTGCTTTTTATAGTTGTGCACTTTAAATACTATACAAATATTTATATATTTTAGTATTATAATAACAAAAAAGGCTGGGCAGTTGAGCTTAATCCCTTTATAAAGAAATATCCATGAATATCCATGATTCTGCGTGATTCTGTATCTGGGGTGCATTGTGTGTATTTGCAGACTGTGTTCTGCACACTTGTACTCTGTTATGTTTGCTTGGGATGAGATAAATCCTCTGGATTGTGTGTGACTACAGTTTGATGTTCATGTCTGCGCTGTCCACAGTTAGCAAATCGTTAGTATTAATTGCTGTGCAATGCCTCTTCCGGTGGCAAAGCATGGCAAGTTGTTTTTTTCTCTTCTCCCTGTTAAAGAAGCAGAAACGATTTTCTGCAGCAAGTGCTTTCAAGAGCCATTTCATGTATACGTTTTTTCTTATCTGAAAAAATATATAATTGGCTATTTTTCCCCAACCCAAGCCACTTTATCTGAATAAATTATGTGACAATTACAATTGTGTTAATTGTCAGGATTCTAATTAAATTCTTTCTCCACTGTGAATGTAATTAAAACACTTGGCCCTTGTGTTTTACAAAAGCCCTTTTATGGAGGGACCTGTTAGTAGTCGCTGCTTTTGTTTGATCCTGTAAAGTGTATTAAAGTGCAGTTAAAAGGAAGCCTTCAGCTTGTAGTGCACGGGGGGGTGAAAAAAAAGCTGATTTACAATGAGTCACCATGACCCGGCAGCCTTGGCCTAAGTGTGTGATCCACTTTCGCCCGCAGTTACAAATGGCTCATTCTCTTGCCCATCTGCCATCAATTGAGCTCAATTACTTAAGCGGAAGGAGGCGCGGGGCTTAGAGAGCAGAGGCGGCCCCGTCCATTCTATTTCTGTCAGTTTGATTGATCCGAGGACAAGATGTTTGGCTGTCCCTGCATTTACATCTGACCTTCCCACTCTGCATGGGACCTGGAATTATGCTGCATTCAACATGTATCCCTTTAACTTGGATGTAGCAACTCAAAATGACTTTTTTTTCCCCCCCATCACTAAAAACTTTTAAGAACGCTATCATGAGATAATAATGAAAAATGCAGAAATGATGTATGCATTTGATAAATGAGGTGAGAAAATTATGCCAGCTTTGGTTTTTATTTTTTTTTCGTCCAGGTCTCGTTGGTCTAGGGCAGGGGTCAGCACCCTGCGGCTCTTTCACACTGTGGCTCCCTGCAGCTTTAGAAAATAAATAATAATTTAAGTGGAATCATTTTATTTTTATCCATGTAATTTTTTTACTTGTATTTCTAAATATGAAGATTTTTATGATCTTTTTTGTTGCTAAAAATATGCGTCACAAATGCCCTATATGCCTATATACCCACCACCCCACCAGCTCTGTTAATCGATTAGATTGTTCAACTAGAGCAGTGTTTCAAAATCGGATGCAGCTTGGGGTGAGTAAACAGTTGTTTGCAATATTTAGTGTTTAATGATTTGCATAATAAGTTAATAGGTTGTGTAGTAAGTTAGCATAGTGCCTCTAAGTTAGGGTGACCAGATCTCCTCTTTTCCCCGAACATGTCCAGCCAGGTTTTTAGCCTTTTCTGGGTGATTAAACATTCGTCACGACATCAACTTCTACACGCATATTTGAGCTGGTTAAAAATAAATGTTCCTGCCATTCAGGCAACGTTCACCACCCCCAACCCATCCGCAATCTGCACACTTGCAATCTGTGTGAAATATTTTCACTGCTTAAAAATTTTACACTCAACACACTAACCTTGTTTTTTATATGTAGCATAAAGTAAAAGTAATATATGCCGTGTTATCTTCGTTTTACATGTTAATAAGAATTTCCCGGTACTTTCTCTTTTGTGGAAACAGGGTCCAAATTGCTCTTTGAGTGTTAAAGGTTGCTGACCCCTGATCTAGGGGTATGATTCTTGCTTATGGTGTGAGAGATCCTGGGTTCAAATCAATTTCTTTGGTTTAAGTTGCGATCTAGGGCAAAAGGAAGCTCACCCGTTATCGAAAGGTTGCAGGTTCAAATCTCGAACGCCAAGATGACACCGAGGTCCCCTTGATCAAGGTAATGTCCTCACACACTGCTCCCTGCGTGTCTTTGCTGGCTGGCCACTGCTCTCTCAGGGGATGGGTTAAATGCAGAGGCTTAAGTGCAATGGGTGCTGTGCTGTGGTGTGTCATATGTGACAATTAATCACATCCACAAGCCTATTTGCATGTATAAATCAAATTAAAAAATGGTCATGAAGTGATTGATTAGGTTGGTGTGACATGCCCAGCAATAGGATGGTGGGACGTGTATTGTTGACTTGCAGCTTTATCTCATTGCAAAAATATTTATTTTTTTATATTAATGTTGCTTGTAGCCTGTGGCTTGATTTGAATTATGGGTGTTTATTCAAATGAATTTTCAAAACAAATATGGTCCACAGAATGGACATGATACTGACAACAGAAGTGAGTTTGTATGAAATTTGTATGAACGGTGACCCTTGGTCCATTTTCAAACAAGGCTAATATCTTTAATGAACTATCATGCAACTAAACAAACTGTCTTTGTTAGTAGTTTTGAGAAACTTCAAAGATCATAAATTTTGAATTCCCACTATATCTCCTCCCACTGCTACGATTTTTAAAAGCTGAAATGGAGTAAATGCAACATTATTATGTTTTTAATGAATAGATGTGTAATTGTCCCTGAGGTTGGCTGGCCGTGGCCTTGGCACTTTTCTGTTGGAGGGCAGCGCTGCTTGTTTGATGCAGAGCTGAAAGGCTGTGAGATAAATTCCCACCTTGTTCTTGCTTTGTTCTCTCCCCTTACAACATAATTAGCATCTTTAAAAAGTAGAAAAGCAGCTTGATGCACCACGACCTGTCCCTACCCATCACTGCAAAGTGTTCTGGAATGTTTTATTCATGAGGGCGTCTTGAGTACGCTCCGAGTCGGAGAGCTGGAGACTCCCTTACGGACCCGTCACCGCTGTTTACCATCGGCTTGTCAATACAGTATGAATTAAATGGGGGCGAATTTGTTTGCTCTTGCTTTTTTTTTTGTTTGCCTCATGTATCCCTTTAAGTGCATTTCTCCACATGACACGGCAGGCCAAACGGAGGAGGTTTACATTTGATGGAATCAGCATCAGGATTGCTGATAAGAAGAACAACCGTGCCTGTTTCCCGATGCTGGATAGATCTTCAACAGATCTATCCAGTAGCAGGCAGCTTATTAAACATGTCAGCTCCCCACCAGCTCCTACTTCAGATACCATCCCTTGCTGTACAGGATTTGAGGAGGGGGTGAGAAGGGAAGGTCTAGCAGTTGAGTCCATCCTGTCGATCAGGTGTCTCCAAACTCGGTCCTTGACAGTTTTTTTATTTCCCCCTCATTTAAAACATCCTCCAAGTTCTTCAACTGAATCAGGCATTGTGGAGCATGGAAGACGATTTATTTGTCATTAACGAACTGGCTAATTATACATCGTATCTGTTTTTTTGCGCTCCATTGTGTCCCATTAAATGCAATAAGCTTTTATGGTGACATGAGAGGGAATGAGAATTAGTGAAACAGGTTTCACGAGAGGAAGAAGGTATAAATATGTATTCACTGGGGAAAAAAATGAGCTATAATTAAAACTTAAATGATGTGTTGTAACATTTTAGATTACAAATAATTATGACATCTGTCATAATAGTATAATATAGTATAATAGTATTGTAGCATATAGTATAATCCTGTCAACCTCCCAAAAAAAAAAGCACAAATAAAACCTGTATGTCCTCCTTCCTTCCAGTCATGTTAGATTTTTCTCCTCTCTTTGTAGTAGATATGCAGCAGACATGAAAGATGAATAAATTGCCATATGAAAGTTTAATTAGGATCTTGATCTTCATCTTGTCTTCTGAAGGCTCTCGTAAGCACTTGTAATGCACCTTGGGGGAGCGGCTTTTAACAAGGCCCCCCTGCGGCTCCAGATGTCGCCAGTTTTTATATTCCATACAGCATGGCAGTGACATCACTGCCAGCTCTGCAGATGCATTTTGACTTTACCGCGGTGCCCTTTAAACTCTGCTATAACCTCTTCTAGTCCACACTGCATCGGGGAGAAGTTCATATTCAGAGTGACTGTGCAGCCACACAAGAACCAGTTGGAGAAACCAGAGTTTCATTAGAGGACTATGGTCACATAAGTGGACTTGTGCTCTTTGAAAGCAGACAGGCATACAAATCTGTAGTATAGTGGTGAAAGATATAGCATATAAAATAAATATTAATACTAAAGTCATTTTGCTCTTTGTTGTGTGCCTGGTTTCCATGTGCAAAAGTGCTTGTATAATTAGTTTATTTAGGCTGTCAAAAAGCCTGCATAGTGTGAGGAAAAGTCTTAGACAAGGAGATTATGTTGTCATCATTAAATAAAGCAACCTGCAGCAATAATATTTAGTGCAGGTTACTTATTTTCTTAGTAAGTTAATTTTAATATGATTCAGACGATGCACCCACACAGCAAGTAAACAAAATGCAGCTTATAATTCATGAATGTCTTTTTCTTTTTGACAGACAGTCTGGACAAGCCACAACATCACAGAACTATAACGACATTCTGTATTATATATAATACAGAATAGGTCAGTGTAGGTCAGTATAGGTCAGTTTATAGTCAGTCACTATATACATAAATACACCCTCACACACACACGCACACACCTCAGAATGACATATTGAGCATAGCTCTAGACTAGAAAAGAGAGAACGAAGGATGGCAGCATGTGGTATGACTGCAGTAATCCTGTGTTTACGACGCTTTTACATGGCAGAGTTCCCAGCCCCTGATCTCTGCCAGAACTCTCTAGTGATTGGAGGACTTGTGGTGCAGAATAAACCATAATTGTTTTCACTTTGGACAAGTGTGTTGGTTTCTTTCCCTTCTCCCCTCTGACAGATTGGTCCTTGCCATGCGCGTTTCTGTGCTCACACCCACCCCCGTCTCCGTTGGCGTGGCGTAATTAATTCTTTCAGAATGGTGCGAGAAGTTGATCGGATACTGGAATACGCGGTGGGATTGGGAGCTTTTGGAGATGCCAGGAGGTGGGAAGAGACGGCGGAAAGGTGTTGCTCATTAGAGCGTAAAAGCAGAGAAATGAGAGAGGGACTTCAGTCAGCCGTACAGAACGAGAACGGCGTCTTCAGATGTGGTCTGCCAAGCCGAGCTCAGACTGATCGCGCCGAAGACAAAAACCCCGTCTGAACACATGAACAAAGAGAGAACAAAGACCCCGAAAAGAATGAATAAGAAGCAAAAAATAGTCTTGATGATGTTCCAATGGGAACTGAGACGCAGGGTTACTCTAATGAAACACACACTCGTCTTGGTTTCATCTCAAGTCAACGCTTTTTTAAGTTTGAAAAAGTCCCCGCTCTTTGATCTTGTAGGAGTTTAAATGAACAGTCCTCAAATGTACTGTTATATCCAACCGAGGCATATAAAACTTTAAAAAAGGTAAAAAAAAAAACTGAATTTCATTTGTGTTCTTGAAAATACTGACCATTTTGCAGAATATTTGATGAAATCGGCACTTTCGAATAACTTTCCTCAAAGTATGTATTATGTATGTGAATGCATTTAACGCAGCTGTGTTTTGTTTGCTTCCTTTGTGGATCTGACAGAGACCATCTTTACAATCCAGACAGTGAAGGAGTTGTAGGGCCGATTCGGATCAATTTCAAAAGGAGACATACTGCCTGCATCTGTATGAATTCTATCCAGACACACAGACCAGATGGAAATATTTAAATGCCCCCAGCATCATTTGACATGAAAGTTCACAGGATTTTTTTTGCTGCATCATCTGAATCAAACCTACATACATTTTACGCCATTTATCAGATGCCCTTGTCCAGAGTAACTTACAATCAGTAGTTACAGGGACAGTCCACCCCTTGGAGACACTCAGGGTTTAGTGTCTTGCACAGGGACACAATGGCAGTAAGTGGGTTTTGAACCTGGGTCTTCTGGTTCATAGGCGAGTGTGTTACCCACTACCACATACATACACACACACACACAAGCCCAGTACTACAAGCAGACAGACTCCCTCCTCATGTGGGACTTTATTAAAAGTACTGTCCATAATCCATACTGATCTGCCAATCCTGCTTGTGGACTGATTCTAATTTTAAAGACTCTCTAGGCTGAGTACATCTAATAAAAAAATCTATTTTTGGTGTGTCATGTCTCTCGAGCATGTAATCTGATTTATGATGTAATTAGAACATGATATATTCCCTCCCCGAGGAGAATGGGATCTGACTGTCTCCTTCTTTGTGCACAAGTGTGACTGATGTCCGGCTAATAACAGCAGAATGTGCACAGCCTGTCGTAACCTTTTTTTATTTTCAGGTGACTGTGTCTTGTAATGGACTTTTTAGTATAATGTATTTGTTTTTGAATTGGAGGAGGAGACAAAAGTGGAAAACAAATGTGGAAAACAACATCTGTCTGTTTTCCTACAAGCAGAAGCAAACTCTTAGCAAATGGATGGGTATGAAGCGACCACCAGTGACTTGAGTGACTTGCCAAAGCCCCCTCACTGTGACATGAAACAGCAGCAATGCATTTTCTCACCCATCATAGCACCTGCACTGGTCATTTTATATCCACATCTCTTGCATAATGTGAAGTCTTATTATAAAAAGAAATTAGAGAATAAAATGGAATAAATGCCAGAGGTGGGTGGAGACGGGGATGAAGGGGGTTATCATTTCTGCTCTGCTGGCACGAGTGTACAGTGGTCTTTCGTGGGGAGAAAATAGGTCAGATCTCTCCACTGCAGAAGCCTGTGGCCGTAGCCGCACAAATCAGATGGCGTTCATAGAGCCCCTTGTATGCAGTGGACAATAGAATCATTCTCTCTCTCTCTCGCTCTCTCTCTCCATCTGGATCATTGGATGCCATGCCTCTTTTGCCCACCATACTATGCAAAATTTAGCATTGTCAAATTTGGAGCAATAAATATGATTGTGAATAAATATGATTGCATATGTTAGGAGCCAATTTAATTAGTGGAACAGTCCTGTGATGCAGGAACTGATTTAGGCAAAAATTCCGACCGATCAGGATCAATCACTTCAGCTAAAAAAGTAACTATCAATGACTTGATATGTCTGCTTAACATATAGCATATAGAAAAAAGTCATTGTTGGAAAAACTTGATCTGAAAGAGCAGTCATTTGGGATTCTATTGAAATTGTGTTAATTCTATGCATGAGTGCCTTTTTTGATCTTTGTTCCTTATATAGCTGAAATCTATATTAAATGTCTGAAATCTTGCCTAATTTTTGTGTGAGTGTTGAGGGGGGGTTCTTGGTCCTTTGTAGAAAGTAATTAAAATTTTCATAGCTGTTCCCTGAAACCCTTTGAAATGTACATCTGAGAATAACATTAATTGGCCTACCTTCACCTCCCAATTCTCGGTGTAGTATATTGCTAAAATGACACATTTCATCATTGCAAATTCAGCAGCAGCCTTTAAATGACGTTGAATTGCTGCTCTATGGTGGTGAAGATTAAGTAAACTTGTTGTGTGAAGATTTTTAAGTAGCACGAAGGCAGTCAAATTGAAGTTGTATGTCTTGGTCTTAGTTAAATGGTGACATGCAGGAACTGGAGGTGGCTAATTGGGTGAATAATATGAAAATTGTCGCTACCTTTCCTTGACCTTCAGAATGTGTGGCTGCTTGATTTTGACTGTAGATGACTCAGTTATCTCAAGCTCTGACCTTTGCCTGAAGTCGTTTGAGGTGCTTTTGGAGTGCATTAGGTGAATTTTACCTACCCTGCTGAAATAATTAGTTCACTGCATAAGAAGGTAACGACACTTTCTCTCTCTGGTTCTTGCTGCAGAAGGATATGGCGCTGAAACCCCACGAGCGCAGGGACGGCAAGGCCGGGCCGCTGAAGAAAAAGAAGTCCGGCCGCGTTCCGAATGGCTTCAGCCTGGATCCGCGGAAGGAGCGCTTCAATCACCATAACAACCAGCAGCACTCAGACCAGGAGAACCGGCCACACCTCGCCCACACGGAAAGCAACAAGAAGAAGCACCTGCAGAAGAAACATAGAGCGGTAAGGCCCGCCTGTTCTCATTCGCCACTTCAGTGTGCACCTCAGATGCTATCGTTGTGATGAAATACTGTTGCCGTGTGAAACGTTGTGCTGCAAGGTTGCAAGGAGGCATGTTGGAGGTTAATGAGCTTGTGCTGAAGGGGATTCATGCAAATGAGTGGGAGGAACATGCAGATGACGTCAGTCCAAGATGCGCTATTCAGTATTTTCATCTACGTCACACACGTAGCAATTAGAATGCGTCGTTCTTCTGCTACAATTTACCGTATCATGGAACCCCATAAATTAAATTTACATTTAAGGCATTTGGCAGATGCCCTTATCCGGAGCGACTACAATTTTGACACTCTGTCATTAAAGTTGTAGATATGTAGATATTCATTATAAGCAATGTTTGCTACAATATTTACAATCATTACTCTTTGGTAACCATCTTAAACCTGCGTTATTCTCTTGAATGGTAAATCAACCTATAGAAGAGGATTCTTTTCGTGTCCTGTGTGTTCATCTGCCCAAGAGTGAAAGTAAAGTGATTGTCATTGTGATACACTGCAGCACAGCACACGGTGTTGTTTCAGACCCACTGAATGATAATAATAATCTACGCTTGTAGATATGAATTTCAGGAATATTTTCTGTATACTGCATAAAATGTTTAGGCATATAATCAATATGATGAATTCTTTTTTCTTGATAACTAATTGTATCTTCATTAGGTCACAAAATGTTATCTGATGGGGAAAATAAAAGCAGGAACAAATCCATACATATTTGAAAGCAGCCTGAGCAGCATATTGGAAATCACATTTTGCTGAGATGGTTCTCGGTTAATAAAGCTTTATTGGTGATGTTTATGTAGAAATAATCAATAATGAACTTTCCATTACCAACCCCACCCTGTTGAAATGAAGGAGTGTGACCTTGATTGTGTTTATTGAGCGTTTATGGTGAATTGGCACCCATGTGTGTGCATTTGTGTTTGTGGTAAATGGACACAAATCACCCCTCTTCATTTTCATCTGCCACACAATCTCCCGTTAAAGGAAACTAAACCATCAGAGTCTACTTAAAGATGGTAAATTGAATTCCCTAATTGCTGATGATGGTTGTTCCTCAGACTTGGCTGCGTAACATCCACTCATCCATTTAATCTGAGCAGGTAATTAACACAGGTTTTTAGCAACTTACTGTTCCTCTTACAATTACAGCATATTTAAGACAGGGGGGTTCTGAACGTGTGTGTGTAATAAATGTCCTTGTTGCATTGGAGAGCACACATGCTTTCCTCTTGGATTAGCTGCATCACTCCTGATTAAGGGTGTCATTAGAAGTGATGAATGCTGGCGCGCATGTTGCCTTTTCCTCTGCTGTTTTATTATCTCTAATTAGATTAGAGTGCGCCGCTGTTACTGCTGCTCTTGTCTTGCGAGGGCTTGACGCAGGGTGGGTGGCAGTAGTTGGGTTGGTGGGGGGGGTTGAACTCTTGCCTTGCTGTAATGAGTATTTACTAATGAGTATTTATGGCACATTGACACCGAGGTGTCACTTCTAATACTCTGGCTATCAGTCATATGCATGAGCACACATACACGCACGTACGTAAACACACGTGTCCATGCTTGCACGTACAAAATCAAATAGTAGAAAATATTCAAGCAGGAAATGACTGAGCATGATTTCTTATAGACTCCTGCAATGTCGCAATGTCACTATGTGTGCTATACTGTGGGAACTTGCCACTTACTGTGGTTGGCCTTGTATACAGCAACTCGCTGTATTGTACTCCCTCTCAATTAATATTGTTATTATACAGTTTTACCTTTATTATTTATTCATGCTCTAGTACCATGAAAAATCAAATAATATTGCACAACCCTTCACTGTAAGGCCTAACCTGTTGGTATTATTCCTACTTGCACTTGTTACGGATTCCTTTGTATTTTCTGTCCTGAATGGCGGTGGGTGGTGGAATACTAGTGAAAATGTGTGACATTGTTAGTGAAAGGTTTGGGCACTAATCATTATGATTTCAGCGTGGGTGAAAACATCAGTTCAGTAAAAACGTCAGGTGTCACCTCATGGTACCACACCGCAGACTTAATAATGCCTATTTATTACAAAATTTCATTAGTTGTGTGTGAATGTGAGTGTGTGTGTGTATATGTGGGTCTAGTGTGACCTGCAGCCCTAGCCGATGCCAAAAGCAAACCCCCATTGACGGCTACATCATACAGCACTAAGCTTTTCTCAAACAGCCAGAGACCTGGGTTAGCCTGCATTCGATAGTCATCAGTAAAATCCCCACCCGCACTCAGTTTAAACTGCGTGTCTGTCTGTTAAAGCATGCTTTTCGATGATGAGTGTGTGCTGCCGACCCTGACCTATATCTTGTGTTTCATGAGCAGACTGTGACCAGGTGGTCATGTCAGAGTGCTGTTGCGCCTGTAGCGCTGCTAGGTCGGTGGTGAGAAGTCTACGTGAGGACAGGTGTGTGTGTGTGTGAGACCTCATCACTGACCTCCTGCAGCTTGTTGACCAGTCAAAAACTAAGTGGTGTTTACCTAAGACAGCTTGAGGACCCTTGGAGGACCCTCCGTTAGCCTGAGGGGATATCCACAGCAGTGCATGATTTATTTGTAGGAAAGAGCCACAGGGTGAGTAAGTAGACGGATGAGGAGCCATCATTTAACAGTGAAGGTGAAATGTTCTCACAAACACAGAAAGATCTGAAATTTGTGGAAAAACAAACTGCTCAGAAAGGGCAATATATAATTAATCAGAAAATAATCACATATGATTCTTAGCATTTTGGTGAATTAGCATTTTCCAGATATAAATAAAAAAGTAAAAAGAACAAAATCCCTGAACATCCACAGTCATATAAGGAAGCACCACTAGATTGAGCCTTGGAACATGATTCTGAACATACAAATAAGTTGTATATACTGGGAATGAATAGGAAAGCACTCATTTTCATTTAGTCTCATTTAAATAATTTTCAAACGTTAATATGAATGATGCTAATTACTTATTTATTGAAGCGTTAATATCTTATGAAGAAAGCAGTCTGCCTTTTTTCTGGCTCAGTTTGACCTTGAAGTGCAACATTTTCCAGCAGTGCAACATTTTCCCACCTTAAAATAACTAAGAAGCCTGTTTTGTGCAGTTTGCACATGTAATGTGCTCCATGTGCGGTTACATTCATCAGTTAATGGTGTTTTCTGAAAGAGCACTGTGCTGTCTGCCTCACCTTGTCCTGTTCATTTGTCTGTGGACAGTATATCTACACAGTTTCCCTCTGGATGCACTGCACAGCTCTGCGTTCAAGCACTGAGAAGCCTTCGATTTTGTGCAAAGTGGATCTGACCTGTGCATGGTCTGCAGAGGTATTGTCCACTCAGGGGAGAAGAGCCGACTCAGAGCTTTTAGAGAGCTGCAGGCGTATCGCAGCACAAAAGCAGTGTGATAAGGAATGCTTTCAGACGAGAAACTCCACATGCTGAACTCTGGCTTTATAATCGAGACAAATGCGAGCCGCCACTTTTCATCGTTGCCTTGCAGAAGTGTTCTTTTCTTCACGCGTTTGCCCAACATTGGGAGTTATTATAGTATCACTTTGACATCATTAATGCCCATCACTAATAGGCAATCACTAATAGTGGCACATTGTCTTTACACATAGATTTTTTATAACCAAACATGTAAAATAAATAAGTTGCTGGTTATAAACTGTGTGGGGATACTGCATGGCGAGTCATAGAAAGCTCTTTGATGTTAGTTATGCATACAATGTTTATGGCACAGTCCATATAGGACTATGGTGTTAAATATGCTGCAAATGTGTGATAATTGTGCCCCCCCAAACACAGGCACTTATTATTCACACTCAATTAACGATGTCATGCATTTGCATGCATCTGTTTTGGCAAAGAGTTGAGAGAATCTTTCCAGAGTGTATCCAGAGTGGAATGTTGTTATGGTGGTCCTAACATTATACAGCCACTATCAACCATTCCAACCGTTCTACTTTATGTACAACAGATACAGTCTATGGTGCTGCTGGGTTGAACGGATGCATCATTATTGTTTGAAAAAAAAAATGGACTTCCTAGTAACCGTAGCGTCTCTTTCGCTCCCATCCCATCCTGCCTCCCTCTACAGCCCTGATGCTGTGTGACAAGTCTAGGCCACATTGTCTTCTTAAATCACTCTTAATTCCACTCCCTTTCCCCTCAACGTCCCTTCAGTGCCGACTGATTCTCTGAAATGTCATTTTTGTGTCCTTTTTTTTCTGTAAGGGGAGCCGAAGGTTCCTCAGCAGTGAGGCTCTTTAATGGCAGCCGATTTGTACTCTGTCAGCATTTACATGCCGTGGCCTATCAAGACCGGGCAGCTCCAGCCGCTCAGAGCAGCTCGTTAACCACCGGATGCGAGAGTTACGGCCTCGCCCGCCCAGCCCGTCTCGCCACCAGCTTTACTGCGCCCTGCCAACGCATCGCCGCCACACACTCAATCTGCCCACACTAATGGTCCCTCACTCACCACTAAAGAGCCTGTCTGTCACCAGCACTTTTCTACAGGTGCTTACCTTTAATCTCAGCTTTTAGCAGCCACACACACACACATATACACGCAGGGCCCAGACACACACATTTGATGATTACAACCTGTTACATGAAAAACCCCACTGCGAATTCATGTCGTTTGCGATCTTTTGAAGTCATCTGTAAACCATGGCTTACTTGCCTTCTGTTAACACAGATTTTAGGATTACAGTTGATATGTTTTTTTTTTTTTTTGTTATTTCTCAACAGATGGTCTTGTGAATATAATATGTTCAATACCGATCATATTTGAACCAAAACTCTAATTATTGTCAGCCTTTATCAGCTGAAATAGGTCTAAATTTCAGAGTAATTACATATTATTCACATTTATAGCCATATATATATATATATATATATATATATACACACACACACACACACACACACACACACACACACACACACACACACACATATATATCAACTTGGGAATTACCCATCTTTAACTATCAGACAGATCAGTCTGACATATTTACGATTTCAACGCAATACTGCCCAATGCCACATGCAGACCCAAATCAAAACTAAGATACAGAGACACAAAAATTCCCAAGAAAGTGATGTAATGCTAAAAGTTTAAAATAGTGAAGAGAAAATAGTCACAAAGCATCATATTTTGCTAGAATGATTATCTCTTGGCATGAGCAGTGTTGAAATGTGTGAAAGGAAGCTTGTGAGAGATCCAGCTTGAAGATTATCTTCTTAGACCTGAGCCTAATACCACAGCAATACAATGTTACATAGCAGTTTCGGCAAAAATTGAAATCAACCATCCATACTCATAAAGAATTGGAAAATTGCAACAAGAATTGGAAAATTAAAACAATTAAGACTCACTTAAGATACCTTAAAGTTACATGTTTGACAAAATCAATTCTACATTTGGGAGTCATGTTTTGGGAGCTACAATTTTTTTGCGATCATAAACTTGAAATGCGTATTTAAATATTTATCTGCTATGTGTATAATTTGTGGCCAAACAGAATCAATAGTTGTTCAGGGTCTCGCCTGGGAGAATAGCCATAGCCTATAGCTCATATTGACATGTAGTCTGCTTTAGTGTGGGACAAATTATCAATCAATAACATTGAATTAAATTTTTTATGGGTAACAGGAACTCATTTTATTTTCGTGTCGCATATCACACAATATTATCTGACGGGAACACCCATGAGACCGCGCTGCTGCTGCTGCAGACTCTCGGCTCACATCATGGCCTAATTGGAGATTATTGATAACTGGTATATCTAATCAGGTAATACATCAATAATTGATGAATCTCTTATTAGGTCTGCATGTGTGGCTGTAGTCTGGTGTAAAATCAGTAGCGCTGTGGTGCCATTTGGCCATTGCTCCGTGTTTGTGGGCTTTGTGTTTGGCTGTTGTCGGGATACTCTGGGTCGATGTGATTCCGCTCTGTGTGCGGAGGCTGTAGGTTTGTGGTGAGCCTGCGAACGTTCTCAGGCCACAGGTCTTTTGAGATCTTCAGATGCCTTGGCAGGGCTCCTCATGCGTCTGTTCAAATCTTCCCGTCTTTACAGGCCGAGAGGAATCCACCCCCTCCCTTTTTTTTTTCCCCCCAGTGACTGACAGCGAAGCCCCCATGTCTACTCTGCACTCTGCTCTGCTTCGCTCCTGTGTTCTCGGTTATGGAATGTGGATTTGGCAGACGCCGCTCTCTGAATCTGGATCTCCTGCTGCGCTCTCTGCTCTTCCGCTTCATCTTCATGCTACACATGGGGCCTCACAGCCTCTAATGGAATCTCAGTGTATGTGGGGACAAACTCACACTAATGGGCACTAGGATGAGATTGTTTTTAATAGTTTTTTATAAAACATGACACCTCCCCCCTGCTGAATAAACCAGGTGCAGCGTAGTAACCTGTGGTGCCATTCAGTACTGATGCAGAGGCTGCAAGAGAGACGTTCCTCCAGCTCAGCCGCGGAAGCCGGGACGTCAAGGCTATCATCATGCTTAAGTGCTTCATTGTTGTGGCAGAAACAGTCTGCGGTAGAGGAAAATCTGGACTTTTTTTTACTTTACCATCTCTTCTAAATATTAGTCCTGGAAGATGTGAACCAGCGATTTCAACAGACTGGTGGTTTCTCTCGATGCTGCTGGTGGTTATGAATTCCCCATTACACCTTCTGTCTGTGGACATAATTGTATTGGGAACAGTGCGGCTGAAGAACTGCATGTCTCGCTTTAGTTTTTAATTAGGACCTTGCATTGTAAACACTGTCTCGCAGATAAGTGCTTAATGAACTGTAATTTATGAGTCTTGTAGTTCGCACGCGTGCATTTTCAGATGCTTCACTTTTCATTAAATCTTATTAATGAGGGTCCCATGAAGGGAAATATGTTCTTTCTCATAAACCCAGTGCTGGCCATATTTCACTTTGGAAATACCATACCATACTACACCATATTTATTTATAAAGCACTTTAACACAACAGGAGCTGTGGAGCTGACCAAAGTGCTGTACATTAAAACAAAAAATAAGTTACATTATCAGGAACAGGACAGACATGGAAAAAAGTTCATTAAAAACAAGGAAAACATAATAAAATGAAATAAAATAAAATAAGAAGAAACGGACAGCAAATTCAATTAAACAAGGGGTTGAATAAAACAGAAAACATTTAAGAGAAAGGACTGCCTAAGGAACCACATCACATGTGATACACAGCAGCACCAGTGATACACAGCAGCACAGCACACAGTGAAATTTGTCCTCTGCATTTAACCCATCACCCTGAGTGAGCAGTGGGCAGCCATGACAGGCTCCCGGGGAGCAGTGTGTGGGGACGGTGCTTTGCTCAGTGTCTGACACTGATTGACATGGGGCGGCCACTGCAAACGCCATGCCGCCTCTGTGCTTGTACTGTGACCGAGGAACAGACAATAGTTTCTGGTCTGAAGGCCTGAGAGAACAGGGTGTAAGAATGATTATTGTAATAATTCACATGAGATACAGCATGCACATTGATCATGGTGTGTGTGTTAATTAGCACCGTACAGGTAAACTAATGTGCCGAAGCTGTTCAGGTGAAATTGGGCATTGTTGTTTTCTGGGTTTTTGTTTAATATTGAACAATGAATTAATTTCTTTGTATTTATTATTTTCCTTTCTATTTACTTCATTTTGGCTCATTTGGCATAATCTTTGAAGATTTCACATTTTGTCAGAGAGAGGGTTTCTGTTTCTTTGGATGATTTCTGTGCCTGCAGAAAGACCTGTAGCTAGAAACAGATTGGTTTATTTTCATTATTAGACCAAATAACAACAACAGCAACAATAATTACTGCAGCTTTATTACTCTAAATGTAAAATGCCCACATGAACAGACACCCTGATTATTCCAAATTCAACATTTCTTTTTAAACAATAGAGCCGATTCTATTTCTGTATTTCTCTTTCTATATTTTAATCGCTGTTTTTGGTCCATTGTTGTCACATGATTCCATCCATGTGACCGGGAGAAACATGGAGATGAGGTTACGTGACTCCTATAAATTGGCAAGATGGCCACTGCCAGCCACTCAGTCATTGATTGGCATTCAACAATGAATTAATTTCTCTTTAATTTACTTTTAATTTACTTCATTTTGGCTCATTTGGCATAATCGACTCGGCTCCTTCTCCACCTCGACCCCTGCTCGTCTTATCACCTCTCATCTCTTTCCCCAATTCAACCTAGAATGTGAACGACAACATCCGTGTGGTGTTGCGGCTCACGCCGGCTCTCGTTCGCATATTAAACCAGTCCAATCGCACTGGGGTTTCTCATTTCTTCGAACACGCACTCACGTTCTGGTCCCAAGCTGGTACAGTGGCAAGTGGCCGTATTTTCAGCCCTAGATTTTTTCCACAAGTTGAACTTTTTTCATGCTTGAGCTAAATTCAGTTTTAGAGTCTTGCTTTTGGAACGCCTCATAATGAAATGTTGCAGGTGCCAGTTTGCCACTTGGGAGAAAGTGTACTGGGCGTGAACAGTGGACTGGACTGAACTGGTGCACTGTTCCATGTCTTTTTGATTTGTCTCTGAATTCTGATTAGGCCAGCTTTAATGGTGAGTGGAGAGCATTAGCGCCACTAAATGGTAGTAGCCTAGTGGGTAAGACACTCGCCTATGAACCAGAAGACCCAGGTTCAAATCCCACTTACTACCATTGTGTCCCTGAGCAAGACACTTAACCCTAAATAGCTCCAGGGGGGACTGTCCCTGTAACTACTGATTGTAAGTCGCTCTGGATAAGGGCGTCTGATAAATGCTGTAAATGTAAATGTAAATGTAAATGTAAATTTAATGGCTTGGTGGGGAGGAGTATAGGCGGATGTAGCCACTGGGGGCGACAGTGGCGACGGGCGTGTCATTCCATGGCTAACTGGTGTGTTTCTTTTTTGAGCTAATTCCATTTTTTGTATTTGTATTTTTTGTATTTTTACGTTTACATTTATGGCATTTATTAGTCCCACAATGTTAGTGGAATTTGAACATGGGTGTTCTGGTTCATGTGTCCGGCACATTAAAGTTTTGTTGTGAGCGAAAGGTAAAACATGAACACAGACAATTTGTGAAAACAGAATTTTCATGAAATCTTAGAGTATTTTCATTTTTAATGTTCTAAATGTTATATGCAAATGTGTAACATTTCAAAATATAAAAAGAACTTAAAAGGTCACAGTCGATTTATATTTTGCCTGTGATTGTTGTTTTGCATTGGTATGTGTTATATTGTCATGATGCTCATTGTATTATCACCTCTGCATCATAATGTGCATCAGAAGCCCAATAACCATGGCCACACCATTCATTAGCTCCTCTTGTCTGTAATTACAGATGTGAGTTATTGCAGTGGGAGTGCCCTCTCCCACCAGCTTTGCACATCTGGACACAGCCAGGTTTTTCCATTCTTCTTCTCAGTCATTATCAGGTGGCAGAGAGGCTGGCGGCGAACAGCCGCTCTTATCATATTTTTGGCTGGTATGTGGTCTGGCCCGCAGCAGGAGGATTACATAGAACGTTGTTATAGAACCGGTGTACATTAAATGCCATGCTCAGTTCTTCAAAGGAGGGTCTCCTCAGTAACATTGTGGTCATAGATGCAGCGTAATGGTGAAACAAGACTTGGGCTGGCACATTCATTTAGAAATGAGAGCTGAGTTCACCATAAACACTCAAACATACCCTCACGTGGGAGCACAAAGGGCATTCAGCATTGGGAGTTGTGATGAGACACATGAGGCAGGCTTCTACACAGGGGACAACTGGTGGACACAGTCAGGTAATCAGTGGAGACAAGATGAGAAAAACAGTTCCCAGAGCAGGAGCATCACCCCCTATTTCTCTAACACTGTTTGTTAGTCACATATTCACTTTTTGACCACCTGAAATATAGACTGTTCTTTTATTTTGCCAAATGTCATTCTTTGTGTGCGCCTTCGTCTGAGGTGTCCTTACATGAACCAACACAAAACGTTTTAGTCCTCTTTTTGGATTTTAACAAATCAAGAAGATCCAAATCATTTGCCTTGGGAAGGGGTGTAGTATAGTTAGGTTTAGGGGTATGGACAAAGACATAATATCTTGTTACACAGAGTAGCTACAAAAGTGTGTACTTATAGCCTGTATAATGTAGTGTATATATTATCCCTACAGTGTTTGTGTGTGTCCCGCTGTGGCGTACCCCACAACCCTGACTGCCTTGTGTTTGGTGTTGAAGGGAGTGGCGGTGTAAGATTGAGCTAAAGGTCCATATCTCACCTACAAACGTAATACTGATCAAATGCGCCCCCACTCTCTTTCAGGAGCTGGGGAGAGAGTTATGTGTGATAGAATGAAATATTCCGAGTATTCCAGAAAAGAGGAGAAAAGATGGTAGGTGGCTGAAAATCCTAAAACAACCCGGCTGCTAATAAATTTTGAGATGCAATAAAGAAGTGGTAATACACAGAGGAGTGCAGCGGGGGAGTGAGTGTTTTATGGCAGGAACAGATGGGGACATTTCATAACCATTCTGCAGTCCTTACATGGAGCCATAAATTTCCAGCCTGCGCTGAGGACAGGAGCGGCTGTGGGAGATCGGCCCGGAGCATGGAGCTCCGTCCTGGCCTTGTGAAATATGAATTTGGTCCTGTTCTTTCTCTTTAAAACACAGTGCTGGCCATGTTTGTCGATTTCCTCGCTACACCGACTGCGAGCAAATGCCATCACAGATGGCAGGTGGATGCTGGGCTCCAGTTGCCCTTTGGAAGGACAGTTTATTCCTCTTCCTGTCTTTCTTTCGATCACCCTTGACCCCCTTTTCCTTCCCTCCCTGGAGGGTGCTGTCAGGGTGAATAGGTGACAGATCTGCCCTGTCGGTGCTGGTGCCACGTTCTGATCTCTTCAGGTTGGGGTGGAGCTGCTCGCTGCTCCCTGTCTCCTCCACCTGGAGCCCTGGCCCTGATCTGTCCATCAGTTTGTTCTCAAGCCTTGTTCTCTGTCATAGATCTCATAGATCCGTTGACTCGTGTTGTACAATATGCAACTACCGTCTGTAGCCGGAGAATCTACCGTGAGTCGTAAGAGTCAAGCGTGATAAAGCAAGCAGAGCAAAATAACAGATAATCAATAAGGCCAAGGTCTAACTGAGTTCACTGCAGCTGCTCCTTTATCATGAAGACTGTACCACCATTTACATTGACAGATGGGCTGTCAAACAGTTACAGATTGATCACCCTTTTTGCTTATAAATAAGTACTAAATAAGTACTATTTGTCACGATTAATTCTTTTGACTAATGCTTGCCATAATGCATATTTAAAAATGTAACAGAGGACAAGGTGGGAAGGAGGCTCAGATGGGGAGTGACGGGGACATGATCTGGTCATTCTTTTGAATGAAACAGCCAGCAGACACTGGCAGTAAATTCAGAGATGGTGTAAGGAGTGTCACATGAGCTTTCTTTTAATGAAATCAACCCAGGTGAAATTCTATATATTATTACTATATTACTATACTGTGACAGCGTGATTACAATTGGTATAATAAACATACTGTTGCTCTACCAAAGAGAAATGCACCTGTTATATTGTTTAAAGATTTTTTACTTTATTATATACTATATAGAATGAAACATATTTCCTAAGTTGTCACACCTGGATCAATTCTAAGATTCAGCACCTAAGGTAAATTCTAAGATTCCTTGGGACGTTTTTACCTTTGACCCTATCAGTCCCTACAGATGTCATATACAAAAAAAAGCTTGGCATTTTTTTAACAACCTATGGCCTGTTTAACCAGGCTACTTACCCATAATAAACCTTTTCTCCTGTATAATTTTAACCCCCTGGCTAAAACACACACACACACACACACACACACACACAAGTGGATTGGGAAATTCCTCATAGTTGAATTTTTCTCAAATATAGGGCAATGTCCTGGAAGAACCATTTTGGCGACAACTGATGTAAAGTAGGCACATGGTTTTACTGGGACGCCTGCCATTTTATTGTTGCTCACACCTTCGGTGGTGTGTTGGCACCCCCTGGTGCCTGTCAGGAAGAATGCTGTGAAGAGCACCAAACAAAGAGAGCTGCTGGCGCTCCTTCACTGCCGAGCACGTCTGGCTGCCTCCGTCTGTCATGCTTTTCTGCCATTCATCTGTCGAAGGCTACCTGCGGGCCCATGACCTGTTTGGAAGGCTGCATATTAAGGAATGGCAGACATTTCTGAGTGCCTTTTTAAACAAGTGTTTTGTTGCGCAGCTCTGACAACTGAACACAAGATGCCCCGGCCTCTTTGTTTGTTGAGTCCTGTTTTGTCTGCTGTCCATGACCAACCTGTCAAGGTCTTTCAAACATCGCAGTCACCTCATCATGGTGGGTTTTTTCCCTTTATTCTCATATGCTCTCGTCCATTGTCTCGTCACTATGCTCTGCACCGTAGGCCTGATTCACGAGCTTAACGAACTTTGTTCGCTCATGTTATCGGCCATTTTTTCTGGCTTCACAGAGGAGCGGAATCCCCCCGTGCCTGTTATCACACACTAGACTCTCTGACTGTGGGAGTGCACTTGTGCTTAGAGGGAGGAGAAAGATAGAGACGGAGAGAGGGTGAGCTGTTGTGTCTGACACCATCTGCCTGATCGAGGGCCACATGTGCTGGAGGAGGAAAACATTCTCAGCAAATCTCAAACTGTTACTGTGTGTTGCATTTAGGAAGGATCTTATGTCTGTTTTCCAGGTTTATAGGTGATTGTTATGATTTTCTGAGAAATTTACCTATTCTATTTTCGACAAAAAGTACATTTTCCTGATTATCCAAATGGATCAGACTGAAATAAATAAAAAGTTGCATTTGTCATTGGTGAGATCCATAATACACATAACCATAAATAACATACAATGGGAAGATAATATTTGTGCTGATAGACTCAAATAATAGACAGTAAAACACATAGTATGTTCTGAACAGTAACAAGAAGTGTAGTAATAGTAAATAGCAAGGGCTATGTGGACAACAAAATATTGTTCATTAATGCTACTTTCTATTGTTCATAATAGCTCTACAATTGTTCTATTTGTTCTGTGTTGTTCTTTGCTGCATACTTTGTATAGTTACACTGTTAAATGTTACGCCGCATTTTGAACATATGAGAATAAATCTTTGGACTGGAAGTGTATTAGCTAAAGCTGTTGTTTTTGTGCTGAAGCTGGGTGTGTTATAAATCAAATAAAGTGCAGTAGAAAGGCCACTTTGTGTCTGGTGAAATCACCATGGCTCATCAGATTCAGGTGAACCTGACGGCTTATGTAGCTTCCACCCTCCTTGATGCATTCACCCTGTCGCTGCAACGCGTGTAGTTCACAGGTTGCGATCAATAATTCTGATGGCATGGAGACCCAGTTCTTCTTCATTCTGCTGCTAACTGTGGTTGCCGTGGATTCATGTAATTGTTGTTGACCCTGCCCATGGATTCTTCACCCCCCACCTATTGTGTGGGGAAAAGGTTCAGAGGGATGTGTATCACTGCTGGCAGACACCACAACAGCTTTTTATCCCCAGCCGCCTGGAAATGGGATAATTGCACTCATTTCACTCTCAGTTAAAACTGCAGCCTAACTGCTTCATGCTACCTTATCATCCATGTCATTCAGTTTGGCAGAGGTTCCAGTTATGTCCTTCCTGCACTGTAATTGTGATTTGTTTGCTCTTAAATGTTATGCCATTGTTCCAGCACAACACAATTTTGACTCTTGTATGACATTTTTGGGTGCTGCATTCGGCCTATTAATCATACACACGTTATACTGAAAAATAAGAAATGAAATATTTGTTCATTGTTAGGTATTAAGAATATTTTTGTTTGTTTGTTTTTTTTTTACGGTACATATAATGTTTGGAATGGCCATTTAGCAGAATTTGAATAGACCTGGAGCCATGAATGAAATTGCTGCACCTTTGGGAATTGGTATTATGCTAGCGTGGCTGTCGACTGTGTTTTAAATCACAGTCATTTTCCTCTCACCTCCTGTGCCAATTCAGTGCCATTTAGAACCCATGAATAATTAAAAGCAAGGCAGTTTATTGGGTTTGCTTTAGCCCAGGCTGCGTGGAGAATTGTAGGCTTTGGATGTAAAAACTTACAATAAATTTTTTTCATGGCTTATGAATACCTGACCACTTTAGCTGAGTCTGAACAAAATGTCCTCTTTCTTTGCTGCGAGCCTTGGACGGCGTAGGATTGGCGCACAGTCAGCCGACGCATTCGTATTCCATAATCTCAGCCTGAAGAACGGATGAGGACTGGGTCACTGCAGTCTGGTGTTGGAGGCGGGCTGTCGCTGGCTCTCTGACTCTCCCGTTTGGCACATTCCTGCTTTTAGGGCAATGTTATTAGTATTGTTTTTGTGTTTCATATTCATATATATGTGTGTGAGAGTTAATTTATTGGCTTCTTCAATTCGACAGTTTTGCTCAGCAGATTGCAAAAATTTCCCAGGAAAGTAAAGTGATGTTGTCACTGAAGCCAGAGGGAGGAGAAAACGAAGGATGCCACGGATGCAGCAAAAAGGACGTTTATTTGTACAAAGGACAGGGGAATAAACAAGGTGGTGCAGACAGTACATGAGGAGACACTCGTCTGTACATATTTCTGTAAAGAAAGCCACCAGTACTTTCTGGCCACCACTCTTCTCGTCCTGCAAATTCCCGGGCGCCCGGTAGCTGGCGTGATGTGGGAGCGATCTCCTCGTCGAGGTCCCATGTGACAGAAGTCACAATCATGGAGGGGGGCAAAATGGACTCAGGCTCTTTGACAGACTCGCTTGCAGAACACTGCCAAGAGAGCACATTCGCTCACTTTTAGCTTACTGGGCCAGTATGTAATTTTAAAATGGAACTGGGAGAAGAACAAAGACCACCTCGCCTGATTTGGATTCAGATATTTGCCTGTTGAATATACTCAAGATTTTGGTGGTTGGCGATTACCTCCACTCCCTTCAGCATGTGTCACAACTCCCCCATTGCTGCCTCAGAATCAGTAACAGCCCTTCACAGCATGTACCAGTATGTTGATGGGGACACATACACACATACAGGACGCACTCAGGATTCGTGCTGGATATCTGCTCTGTAGACTCTGGATCACACAGAGCTTATATAAGGTAGAGGATAAGACAAAATGACCGCACCTTATGCTCGTTACACCTGGAAGGATCACTATCCTTGCCCATGGAACCTGGGGAGAGAGCATGATGAGGAGCCCACAACCCGGAAATGTAAGAGAGGGAGAGCATGTCCTGGGGGGCAGAGCCGGTGCAGACATGACAGATGTGCCCTTATTGAGCAGACCCAGACTGAAACACACACGTACCCATCTACCCCCACACAACTATTCATATCCTGAATATGAAGCTGTATTATCTTTTGGCCACTCTAACCATTATCAGCCTTATTTGGCCATAAACTGGCTCATTGTCATTCATAATGATTTATTTAAATGTCTGATTTTAATAAGGTAATATTTTGTTGTGCTTTGTTTGTGTCTTGAGGTGTAGTGGGGGGCTGGTGCTGATATTAAATGCACGACTGTGCTCTCATCAGGACAGATTTTATTCTTTGTGGTGCTTACCCTCCCATATCTCTCTTTTCTGCCTTTTATCTCTTATATACACACATTTTCCCTTGGTGTGTTTTGTATATGCCTCTTTTTCATGTGTCAGCCATTGCCACGTTGTACTTCAGCTCTTAAATGTATTTCTCTTCCCTTTCTCCAATGCCAGTGAAGTTCAGCTTTGTTATTATATCTTGTGTAAGTGCACTCATTTGGTCGTGTTTTTGCTGAGAGCTCTTTTCTGTAACAGTATGTAGGCTCGACCGCTGTTTACGTTGAAGCCCTTGTGTTGCGCTGCTGGGTGAATAAATCACAGCCATGTTTGTTCATGTGTGGTCAGCACTTTAACGGCTTGTAATCAGATGAGTGCCCAGGAGGTCAACATCAAAAACCTGCATTCTCCCCTGACTCTCATCAACAGGAGTGTTCCCCCTGACCCACTGAACATTGACCTTTATTGGGGAGCAACAGTATATGGTGCTAAGATGAGCATTGTGATGGTTGGATATTTGTGAAAGTGAAGTGATTATCATTGTGAAGCACACAATTTGCCCGCTAGGCCATCACTGCCCATTATTAGTTGTGTGATGTAATGTTGAGTGTATTTAATTCCATTCAAATGTGGTGATAAGTGTTTATAGTGTCATCATGATCATGTTGCAGTTGTGTAATATTGAGATGAGTGTCTATAGTGTCATTATGACCGTATACATTTACAGCATTTATAAGACGCTCTTATCCAGAGTGACTTACAATCAGTAGTTACAGGGATAGTCCCCCCTGGAGACACTCAGGGTTAAGTGTCTTTCTCAGGGACACAATGGTAATAAGTGGGATTTGAAACTTGGTCTTCTGGTTCATAGGTGAGTGTGTTACCCTCTAGGCTACTACCACCCTAGTTGTGTAATGTGGGGATAAGTGTTTATAGCGTCATCATGATCGTGTACAATTTGTGTAATATGGAGATGAGTGTCTATAGTGTCATTATGACCGTCTACTAGTTGTGTAATGTGGGGATAAGTGTTTATAGCGTCATCATGATCATGTACAATTTGTGTAATATGGAGATGAGTGTCTATAGTGTCATTATGATTGTCTACTAGTTGTGTAATGTGGGGATAAGTGTTTATAGTGCCATCATGATCGTATGCTTGTTGCATAATTCTGGTGTGTGTGTGTGTGTATATAAAGCTATAACGGTTGTATATTAGTTGTGCAATGGTTAAGATGAGTGTATAGAGTGCTGTGATGGTGGTTTACAAGTTGTTTAATGGTTTGGACGACTACCTTAGTGCTGTGATGGTGGTAGACTATTTTGTGAAGAGCAGCGTTGCTTGGTTTGCCTCCCCCTCCAGCCCACTTCATTCTTGTGCCCCCTCATCTGGGTGCAATTATGCTGCATTTATCTCTCTTTCCTCCCTTTCATTTGATCTCTCCCTTTGTAAAGGCAATGCAGCTGGGTTGGTGTGGGGTTAAGGGGGTGTGCGTGCGAAGCTCACAAGGGTGAAGGAGAGACAGAGTGTTGGAGGCTGGAGGGGGTGGAGGGCTGGCTTCATCCCCAGCATCTGAAAGTCATTGTAACATGGAATTATCCTCTCTTTCCCTTTCCCTCTCCTTCTCCCTCTTCCTCCGTCTTTTTTTCTCCAGCCTTTCCCGCTGCTTTCTGAGTTGCACACCAGGCCCTGGGCCTGTCACTTTTCATATTTAGGCCAGTCTCTCTATTTTTCCTCTGTGTTAGTATGGGGCATTGGGGCATATTTGTGGTTTCTGCTCTGTCCAAATCATAAAGACTGATTTCCTGATTTCCAAAAAAATGATCAGAGTTCATTTGTTTAGTACTTTATCAATAGACATTTAGTTTTTCTATACTCTTCATTGACACTTTATTTATGTAAATAGGATGGTAGTAGCCTAATGGTTAACACACTCGCCTATGAACCAGAAGACCCAGGTTCAAATCCCACTTACTACCATTGTTTCCCTGAGCAAGACACTTAACCCTGAGTGTCTCCAGGGGGACTGTCCCTATAACTATTGATTGTAAGTCGCTCTGGATAAGGGCGTCTGATAAATGCTGTAAAAAAAAAACATATATATATACACACACACACACACACATATATATATAGTAATATTTGTAATAGCTTTGTTGTATTATTATGGTTATTGTTTAAATTAGTGCTCTTCAGGTAACATGTACAACAATGAAGTCAAAAAAGAGTGAATGAATTGATAAGTGAATTAAATTACTATTTAGCACTGCCTTTTACTTTTACAGATTTGTACAGATATCTTTGTCTCTGTCTGTTGAAAATGCTGATTTAACTCAACTAAATGGTGATGAAATGCACAGGCAGGCATTGTTCTGTCTTTTCGCATCACTTAACTGTATCTGCTGCCAGCTCAGCCAACTCAATAAAGATGACAGAAAAGATTCTTTTCAATTCTGCCACTATCATTTGTGTGGCATGATATAAAAAAAAAGTGAAATTAATTTGCAGAGATCAACTCAGTTGGCTCACGTATGAGTCATGGGGGCTCGTGGGCAGTGTTGTGTACAAGTGTGTGTGTCTGTGTGTGTGGATGTGAGTGAGAAACTGTTGAGAGAACATGCAAGGGGACTGTAACACACTGTTGTCTGCTCACACGTGCACACACACATACCGACACACTACCATCCACCATCTGATGAAACATTTTCAGTATTTAGTTAGGCACACTAACATTGTCCACTGTTATACTTGTACATAGAGACAAAGACATTTACTTTTACAGCATTTATCAGATGCCCTTATTCAGCGCACCTTACAATCAGTAGTAACAGGGACAGTTCCCCCTGGAGACATTCAGGGTTTAGTGTCTTGCTTAGGGACGCAATGGTAGTAGAACATGTGACCACCACCCCGAAAGACACACACATAGACGGAGGGATACCAACACAAAGAGACATGATTTTTGTGCACATGGAGGGGACAATTTTATATATCATCTATAGCTAAAGATGCCACTGAGGTCCCCACACACTCCCCAGAGCACCTTTCATGGCTGCCAACTGCTCACTAAGGGTGATGGTTAAATGCAGAGGACACATGTTGTGTCACCGTGTGCTGTGCTTGCTGTGTATCACTCCACTTTCACATGTTTGTGGGAAATGCCTCATGTTAGCATTTACTTCCAACTAGGGCTACCACAACTGGTTACATTTACATTTATAGCATTTGGCAGACGCCCTTATCCAGAGCGACTTACAACGTGCTTTCAAGTTACCATCGATGAAGAGATCAATTCCGGTTCACTAGGACCCCAACTATGAATACATCTATTTAATTCACTCTGTTGTAGATTCTGTACACAAAGTTTGACAACAAGAAAATTACAATTTAATCTAAATATTCTTTAAAGAGGAAGGTCTTGAGCTGTCGTTTGAAGGTGCTCAGTGACTGAGCTGTTCTGACCTCGAGGGGAAGTTCATTCCACCACCGAGGGGCCAAGATGGAGAAGAGTCTAGATGAATGTTTTCCTTTTACCTTCAGAGATGGAGGGACCAGGCGAGCAGTACTGGAGGCTCGGAGTATACGAGGTGCAGTGCGAGGTGTAATGAGGGCTGTGAGGTAGGATGGTGCTACTCCATGTTTGGCTTTGTAGGCCAGCACCAGTATTTTGAACCTGATGCGTGCAGCTACTGGGAGCCAGTGGAGGGAACGTAGCAGAGGGGCGGTGTGGGAGAACTTGGGAAGGTTGAAGATCAGTCGTGCTGCTGCATTTTGTATTAGTTGTAGAGGTCGGGTGGTACATAGTGGTAGACCAGCTAGAAGGGAGTTACAGTAGTCCAGTCGTGAGATTACTAGGGACTGAACCAGTAGTTGGGTGGCCTGGGTTGACAGATAAGGGCGGATTCGTCTGATATTGTAGAGAAGGAATCTACATGAGCGGGAAAGATTGCTGATGTGAGTTGAGAAGGAGAGTTGGTTGTCTATTGTTACTCCAAGGTTGCGGGCTGTTGCAGAAGGAGAGAGCTGCGAGTTGTCCAGGTAAATAGCAAGATCCTGATGTGGTGAAGAATCTGATGGAATGAATATTAGTTCAGTGGTTAGTTCAGTGGTTGACTAGTTCCGATTACGTCACCTATTTTCAGCACAGACTTAGCTACAATAGTATTGCAGGAGTATATGGGAGTATATTGTACATTTACTCGAAATGATAAACAGCAGATTTGAACAGTTACCAGAATGTTGCACTTTATGCTACAGTTAAAGAATTGTTGTGAGATAATGATGGTTGTATAAGAGCAGCAGTGCATGTCGGTGCATGACCTGATTAGTAGACTAATAACCGGCTACCAGTCGACTATCACAGTCATCATTTGTGGCAGCCCTACTGCCAACACAGTCAGTTACACTAATCTTACCATATTAGGAGGCTGACTCCATTTAATAGTGTGCGGGTCTACCTGCGTGTGCCTGATTGTGATCTTATGTTTATGGGAGGTGGTGAATTAACTTTCATGTATTTGTATTTAATTTCATTGCAGCTGGTATCAGTGTATGTAAAGTGTGTATAGTTTGTAAATGAGTTTGTGTGTGTGTGTGTGTGTGTGTGCGCTTTCTAGCTGTATTTTATCAGTGAGCTGAAAACGAGCTACATTAATGGCAGCATTTTGCGTGGGAATCTGCCAATCTTGACCCATTTACTGGCCATGTCACAGGAAGTTCACCCACTTCACCGCCAGGGACCGAATGAGGACGTGGAAGCAAACGAGAGAGAGAGAGAGAAACAGCTGCCCTCTCTGTGCGTGCTGGAGCATTAGAGAGGTCTGCCAAGGAGGGCAAAGCATTCCATCTTCCCATCATGCACCTGGAGATGCTGATCTTTCTTCCGGTCATGTAACTTGTCTTCACGAGCTGCTATAACAGGGGGGAGTTGGAAACCAAGGTCACCTGTGTGTTTCTGAAATCTTTCCCTCCTTTGAGGTAGTTTTTTTTTTTGTGCTTTTGCACTTCTGCTATTCATTTGATTATATAAGTTCTGTGCTGCGTGAAGACCTGACTCCCCCCTTCCCACAAGAGCTTAAAAGATTAAAGGAACTACTAAAAGCGTTTAGGAAAGTTTTTTCTTTAGTGGAAAATTGGACGCTAGCTTGCTTTCTGTAGCTCCGGGGCTCTAGAACATCTGGAGTGTGTGCAGCAGCCGGCCTGTCGTCCTGTTGGCGTGCTCAGGGCGTCGGCCTCAGGTGAAAAGAAATCACGCTCGGTTAACCCTCCCAGCACCACCACCACCACCCCCGCGGAGCATCAAGCGAGCCACACATCCACCATGCCCCCGGGCCAGATCTGCAGGAGGCCCCGCGGCGCCGGAGATGGAGGCGTGTCCTCACCATATTGCCTTCGCTCCATTGGCTCTGGGGATTAAGCCTCAGACTCACACGGTGCGTGTGTGTTTGTGCACGCATGTCGCCTGACGCCTGCAGCGGCGTTTTATCCCAAACGTGCCCACAGCGGGCCAGCTGACGCCCTGATGGCAGCAGCACTCCGTCAAGAAAAGACCCCCGCCCCTCGACCTTCCGTTCACTCTGCGCCAACGCCGTTGCCTCGGCCCACGCTGGGCCTAATTGGCTGATGCGGGATGTAAAACGCTTGAGATGGTTACCGCAGCAGACCATCGCTCACCTGCGATGGGGGTGGAGACAGTTTTCCACAAGGCTACTTTTCTCCCTAATTCTCCCGGCCGCTGCCTGCAGTGGCCATTTTTCACCATTCTGTAGTGAGGCTCTTTAATGGAGGCTGTGTGCTTATTTATATATCTATTTATGTAACATTACTTCCTTTTTTGGTTTGCTGTGATTGGAATAAAGTTGTAGCAGGGTGTGTGTGTGTGTGTGTGTGGGAGGGAGGGAGAGAGCAGGACTTTTTAACATGTCCTCACAGGGGGGTGAGTTCCAACAGAGATGTGGAAGAAGGCGGAGCTGTGAGAACGAGTGACACGCCTTGGAACTTTGCACGGATTCATCGCTCACTCTGCTGAAGACACATTAATGCTCCTCCTCCAAGCAGTGGTGTATGCAGAACTCCTCAGCATTTTACATCTGCACATGCTGCTTAGTGAGAAACAGAAACATGCTGCTGTTGCTACATAGTTATAAATTGCATTATTAACATCAAATAATATGTATCTGGTCTTGTTACGGCTCTGTTACGTTCCGTCACGTTACGTTAAGGGCCTGCAACCTTTTCAGCGCGTGTGAAGCCTACATGTTACAGACTGAAGTGAACAGGACGAGAAGAAACTCCATCTCACCCTCAGCAGCTGTTCAACTTCCAGGTTTTCTCCGGCCTGTTTGCCCCCTACTCCCCCCGTCACAATGTGCCTATTCCAGCCTTTGCTTAATTAGGGGGATCGTTATCAACTGATCCAGGCACTCATTAACAACCTAATGAAGCGTGTGCCAGATTGGAAGCGCAGAAGGTTAGAATGGGAATTGCCGGACGGCGAGAAGGGAGGCCGAGGTGTGTGAATACGACACGTTGTGATGTTACGGTAGCGTTACAGTCGCTGGTCTTGCTGTCACTGTGATAAACGGTGCACTGGAAGCACAAGGCGCTCTGGTCTTGTGGCCTCGCCAAATTTGGACAGCCTTTGTGGGGATGATGTGGTTTGTTGCATTTGGCATGTGTTCACACCACACACAGATGACATCATTATATACACACACAGTTTTAATGTTTGTGTCTGTGTGGAACAAGTGAGCACCCAATTTTTGCCACTAACAACAGTATTTACACACACACACACACACTCATATAAAACAGAGAAGTATAACAACATTAGTATTATAGAAGTATATCAGCATAAATACCTTAATGGTCACTGTTAGCGGGAGTCAATATACTTGAAATTGGCAGTAATATGTAAATTGGAGTCATATTGTCTGGACTCCGGGTGTGATGGGGAAGGAGGCACAGAAGCTCATCATTGTCGTAAAGGCCATTTATTTTAAACAGAAAAGGAAACAGAAATAGAACAAAAACAGGCCTGTAGGTGCAGGTCAGGTACATTAAGGAAGCATCAATGTCCACATTAATGCTTGCTGCATGCACTCTTATAATAGGTTGTAATCACTTGTGCCTCATTAGCATCAGCTGAGTGTGATCAGGACCCACTAATCACGTGCACCAGCACCTGCTGTGTGAGCCCAGTGGCCCATATATGCAGTTTTCCAATTATTACTCTCTGAGATTCAAATCCTCACAAAAGGATGTTCATTACTCAGATATTGTTAAAATGTCGAACATTTGTGCCATTTTGTCATTCAAATTTCAACAAGCAGCTATGTTATGGGCACCCTGTGGTGTCACTATAGTTCACTACAGTTCAGGGCTGGGTAAGTTGACCGCTCTGTCCATTTGCTTCTTAAGGTGACAACGTGGGATGTAGCTGTATGTATGTACATAACTACTCATGGGCTACATGGGGTTTGCGGGTAAAGCGCATCCCAGGTGTGTTGTCATCACACTTCATCGGTTGTTTTGCAGTATAGATTGCAGTAAAGTGTGGATTTGGAGCTCAATGGATATTCATTGTCAGGTCACTTCTTTACAAAACATTATGAAAAGTGCGTCCTACTTATCTGAATGTCCATATCACATCTTTTGTTTGTTAATGGTGAGGAAATGCTGTGCCAGCAGGTTACTGTGGTTATGTATATAATCACTCAGGTCAGAGGTTTGCAGTTTATCATGGATTTTGGGCACTGTGTTAAAAACAACCCTGCTTTTAAGATGATCTGCTGTGGGCTGTGTGTGTGCGTCGGGGTTCTGCTCGGTCAGGTGGACATGCAGGCCGGCGGGAAATGAGTCTGTTTTTCATTATTCATTAGAGCACCGGCAGCACCAGACAGGACGAGATGGACAGAGAGATTATGGCGCGGGGAGAAAATGGATAACGAAATGGGAAGATAGAGAGGAGAGGGTAGCTTAAGTAAAAAAAAAAAGGGGGGGGAAAAAGATGGGGAATGATGGAGAGACCGGGGGAGAGGAGGCTGGCGGTCCTCTGGAGCGTTGCTGACATCCTGCCAGAGTGACTGAGAGGGAGAGGAAGAGAGAGGGCGGCACAGCGAGGGAGGGAGCGTGGGGAGGAGGCGAGCGCCAGCGCAGCATTAGCGGTCCCCAGGCTTAACAGAGCGGCTGCCGAGCCGCTCGACTCCGGAGACATTTATTCCCCTTCCTGCCTCCTGACGCCTCTGTGAGCGACGGCCCTCGCTGACACCCAGCCCCAGCGCCGGTCACCCAGGGCCACGGAGGCCGGCAGGATGATCAAGTCAAGCTGGTTCTATGTCAAGTTCAAATATAACGAGAAGGTAAGTCGATAAATCGCTGCGCTTTTCCCCCCTCCTGGTCTTCTGAGTTCAGAGGCTGGCAACGTAATAAGAACCCATTGCCATTGATCTGATGATACTGCTGACAATCGTGTATTGACAGATTGAGGATTTTTTTTTTATTGCCAGTGCATGTGTAAAGAGTTCATAAATGTTACATGCATCACGCCAGCGATTTTAAGCTTTGCATATATTATTGATCCTCCTCTTAGGAATCAAAGGCCTCACAAGTGAGATAAGGTCTCAATAAATACATGAAAAGCTGGAACAAAGTGTGAGATGAGTTCTGATTATTTTCATTAATCCGGTTCCGGTGGCACTGATTCGAATAATCTGCATTTAGCAGGATAGACAAAGAAGTTAAAAAATCTGGATATCTTTCGAATATCTTAGATTGGGAGGTGTGTGTTAGTTTGCAGGCGGTACTCCTTGTTGTGTTCTGATGACTTTAGATACAGGCGGGCGGCGTTGATAAAACCACAGTCGTCTGTGGCTCGTCACTCGAGTGACATCTTAGACCACTGAGGTGTGTGATTAAACCAAAGACCTACTTTCTCCCTCTGTGTGTGTGTTTAAAGTTTTAGTGTAGACTGACACAGCCTCTGCCACACAGTCTGTGGTGTGTGTTTCGGGTAGATGTACTGGTGGATGTACAGATAACACGCCGTGCTTCTGGCAAGTGATCTTAGGTTACACACACACACACACACACACACACACACACACACACACACACACACAGTCTCACTCTGATTATGTCTCATTCTGCAAAATGGAGCTGTGAGCTACTGGCAGCGATATTGTACCATGTGATGAAGGAGGCTTAAAAAAAACGCTTATATACGGAGTTCCATTGTGGGGATTCTCGACGACTGTGAAAATTGATGTTGGCGTACCATCGGTATTATGTGTAGTTACTTTGTTAATAATTTCTGCATTATGAAGTTATTCTGAGACCTCTCACAAACTCAACTGATTGGCCAATGCATTCACATTTAGGGAAAGAGATGTGAAGGGCTGGTGCTTTGTGAGATTAATATTAGTTATATTAGTTCATTTTTATCTAGTATTTGCTCTAAGTGGGCATGACAATGTTTTGAATGCTTGAATTCATTTTATTACAGCAAATACAGCAAATCTAGGTTATGTCTATGGTACAGTCTAATTAAAGACGTGTGTGTGTGTTGTGTAGGTTATATGGCATAGACATATTTCCAAATCCATGTGTACAGTTTGTGTATGCTTTATGTGTAGGTTATGTTTAAATGATGCTTTTAAAGAATATGGTTCAGTGTAATTAAAGACGTGTGTGTGTGTGTTAGTGCATGTTTCGCTCTCGGTTGTGTTATCTAGGAAAGACCACCGCTAAATGTTTCTCGTTATCTCTTTTACTTTTATGTTTCTGAAATACCTCGGCTTTGTCCTCCTGGTTCTCTGAAATCAGAGGAGATGAGAGTTAATCTGCGCGCTGCTGTGGGATCTCCTCTCGCCTCCTTTTCTCCCCGCTGAGTGTGTGTGGGTGTGTTCAGCGCTGCCACGCTAAATTAGCTGAGACGTCGTGCTGATGCTTCAGTTATAATGCGGGTGATTACACACTTCGTACTTGTTCCCTGTACTTAGAGCACAGTGCCGTAGTGTAAGTGTGTGTGTGTTTTTGGGATGCAGTGGGTGGGCCAGAGGAAGCCCTCCCTGCTTGTTCTAGGCTGTTACTCAGGACATTAGGAAATATTCTTATGTAAGTGCAGTATCTACACCTCCGTTCTGTGACGTAGAGCGGCACAGTCCATAATCCATAATCTCACACTCTTACTCGCTGGTTATTCAAACGAATGTATCATCATATAGCCTGGCTGCCATAAAATATTATAATATTATAATATGTGCATGTTCCTATTAATTCATTGACCTTCCATTCAATGTAGTCTGCAATAATAGTTTTTGCAGAGCACAATGGTTGTGAAATAGGCTTTGTTTAGTGATACTTGATGCTGACACCATAATAGAATTTGCCTCTGTCCCTTTTTTCTTATTATTTTACTTCATGTAAATTGTCTTTGGTGAAATTGTGTTAATGCACATTGAGATAAGATGTGACATCAGTCTTCTGTAAGACTGTACAGTGTCACCTTCGGTGCACGATCGATTACATGATAATATTTGCCCCATGAAAGTGAACTACAATGCGTCATTCACCAACTTCTGCCACAATTCTCTCTCTGTGTTGAACGTCTGAGCTTTTAGAATACCTGTGATTTTAGCTGATTATCTGTTTGTAAGTGCCTCTTTGATCCCAGAATGACGTTTACTTGGAGGAAAAAGGGTTAGACTTGCACGTACACTTTGCACAAAGCCTCGCCGGATGAAAGCGAAAGGAGTAAGAGCGGCTCTGTCTTCTCCTTTCACCAAAGAGACACTCAACCCAAACCAGTTTCATTTATTTATGCCTTAAATGCTGAAGTGCTAAGAGGCTTAGAGAACTCCTGACCCTGACTGTCGACATAAATCTCCGTGCTTTTCAGTGAGAGAGGGAGTCATGATTCAGACATGTGGAGCAACTCCTACGTTGTACTCAGCAGCACAGAAAGGGGATTACGGACAAATCCCTGAGCTCCAGATGTTTAAAAGAACGTCCAGAGTGAGGAAATGCAGTCATGCTCTGCCCGCACAGAAGGTGATGTAACCTGCCTCAGAAAAGGCCAATTTTTGACTGTGCGTTCACTTACATGGTCAATACATCAGGTTTACAGTCAAAAGTTAGTGCCAGTCTTAGATCCTCTATCCTGCATTCTCATTTACTGAATATTGAAATGGCTTATCGTCAGCATGATATTGGCACTGGTTAAGGGTCATAAAGGTCATTCGTCATCAGCCAATTTGTGGCCAAATCACTGTAGTTGTCAGCAAAATTTTACATGCATATATGTTAATAATGTTATTTTAATATATAGATGCACTAGATGCAATGCCGTATTGTAATATGTCTAAGTGTACAGTTGTAAAAATGTTTGTAATGAATATGTCTAATGTACAATAGAGTTTGTGAACCTTGCTCTGGTCCAGAGAGGACTGGTTACAGATTGTGTAGGTTATAAAGGTTGCTCGCCCTCTGCTCAATGATGTCCCGTGAGGTTGAATTGGTTTGTTCAACCTTCGAACTGGTGTTGATTACTATGTGGTGGTTGTACAATGATTGGTCTCAACTTGTGTTTTTACTGAAAAACGTGAAGGTGTAGGTTTCAGGAAGGGACTTGGATGGTGAAAATTGAGATGAGGAACACTGGGGTGGAACAAAAGTGGCAGGATCAGTAGTGCTGTGAGCATTTTCCAGACTGCTGACAATCCAGACTCACAGTCGTTTTACCATTGCTTTCATTCTTCATCTTTGCTCTGCTACACTCTGCATTTGTTTGTGTGTGTGTGTGTGTGTGTGTGTGTGTGTGTGTGTGTGTGTGTGTGTGTGTGAACAATGCCTTTATTCAGGGGTTTCTCGGCAACGAGACACTTTCAACCCATGAAAATCTGATATTAAACGTTTAAGTGGCTTCTGCAGTTACAGTCAGAATAAAGTGCCTGAGAGCAGCAAGATGGAGCGATATTGACAGAAAAAGACTTTTCACAAGAAAAACTCTCTGAACTCATTACACGGGAACAGTGATAACAAGAATTCCTTGCTTCTGTGCGTGTGTGTGTTGCTGGGGTACAAAATGTTGTAGATTCACTACCTTCTGACCAACCATGTGATTGTACCAATCGTGGTCCTTGAAAGAAATGTGTGTTTTGTCTGTACATGTGTGTGTACAGCATGCCAGTCACCTGGCCGTCTGGCTGGCAGCGAGTGGTGGGAATGTCACGGCTCTGTGTGTATGAGGGTCACATGTCCTCTGAGATCACAGTGAAGGACAGAGAGAACAATGGCTTTTAGTCAGACTCTGTAACTGTCTAGACAACAAGGGTGGTGGTGCTACTTTTTTCATGAATTGCCAAAAATGTTATAGGAAAGGAACGTATTTAATAAGGAAAATATTCATTTCATTATATTGTTTTTTTTTCATTTGTTTGTAATATGCACATTTTATCATGATATCTGTGCTCTAAGTTGTGTTTAATACATTGTGAAAGAATAACATTTGGAATCCACAAGGGCCAATGATATAGTCGATATTCCACGTATAAATCCATATAGTCCAAGTTATTCTACTCGAATGATCACTCATTTGCATGTTCAAGGAAGCACCATATAGTGTTGATTCTTAGTATAATGCTGAATACAGTGAGTATTTTCAAGTTAAAGTTAATTATATAAACCTAAATACATAAATACATTTTTCAGCTATATCACCTAGTCCTGACACAAGGATTATGGAATATATCAATTATAAATGATTATCTACATATATATATAAAACAAGACCATTATAGTATATTATAGGATACAACAGAGTATTTGGCCTTATTAATAAAATAATGAAACAATTAAAAAAATATTACAAATTAAATTTAAAAAAGTGTTTTTGTGATTCTTTTTCCATCTATATCTAGAGTTTTTATTTATTTATTTGTGTTGTGGGTTCTACAATATTTTTGCAAGCATGCCTTATTTATTTTAATGATGATCAGTACTTGCAGCTCTTCAGCTTCGCCAAGTGCTGTCCTTGTAAATATGAATGTCTAGACACTGTATGTAGTATAATATGCAATGATTTGACAATGAACACATTTGGGACCTTTGGGACTGGTTTGTGCAAAAGATGGAGATTTCACCTCTGGATATTTTTTTTAGATTATTTTAGCCCTTGGTTTTACTTGCATCATCTTCCATGTCCAAATCCAAGGTCAAGTGGACCTTCGTGATATGATGAAACTTTTTTTTTTTTAAGTTGTGAGAGGGAGAGAAAGGCAGAGTGTTGGGCAGAGCGAGCGAGGGAGAGCTGATATCAAAGTGAGTGTGCCATCTGTCATCGCAGAGCTAAAACAGCTGGTGGAGAGGATGCAAGATGTCTGAGCAGAGACTGACAAGATGGGAGATGACAGGAAACAGATTTCCTCTCCTCTTTTTTCTCTCTTGGAACGAGGAAAGTGGTCCATCCATGTGCTGTGATGCCTTGCTGGCTTCCAGCTGCCAGATTTCTTATTTCTGTGTGTGTGTGAGTGTGTGTGTGTGTGTATGTGCATCTTGTACATCTAAAACTCTTCCTAACCTATCAAGGGAGTGTGGAGATGTTTGGATTTGGTTTGTTTACTTATTTTTTTGTGTTTGTCAAGGTGGACCACTTCCATCAGTTTTAGTGGTTTAGAAATGCTCCTTCTTTGGGTTGAAAAATAGTCAGTCTGTGGAGTTTTCCTGTTTGAGATTGATTTGATAGCATTTAGCCAGTGTGAATAATCTCCAAAACGGGCCTTACCAGGAGTTCAAGTCCACAATGAATTTTACTTGGAAATTGTTGCGCATATAGAAATTGAAATCATGATTCATGAATAGTAAATAATAGAAGAGGAAATAAAATAAAGGGTCTCTCATATTCCACTACAATCTCACACTACAATCTTGACTCCACCGCCTGAGATGGTTACGTTACAAGTCTGTTTGGGACTTGCCATTCAATAAAATTGATAGTTTTTGTCATTGCACAGAGCAAGGTGCATTTAACTCAACATCCATAGTGAGCAGTGGGCAGCCATGAAAGGCACCCAGGGAGCAGTGTGTGGGGACAGTAACTTGTTCAAGGGGACCTCAGTGACACCTTGGTGGAAAGGGATTTGAACCTGCAACCCTTCAGTTTGCTTCTGCTAGGCCACCACTGCCTCACTATGGCTGAAACATACAGATTTTCTTTCTCTCTTTCTTGTTCTGCATGATCTCTATGACAGTGACCAGTGTAAAGCCATAACGATGCTAATTGTCCAGTCACTTCATTGTGTCTTGTCAGTGGTTCTGTCCAACATGACAGGGGCCAGAACGGCTAATAAGATCTGATTAACGCCGCCAAACCACCAGAGAAGCCATCCCTTGGGGAAAGCCAATTTTTCCACTCTTGCTCCCCCCCTTGCATTCAGTCTCCTTGCTTGACGAGAGGAAGAAGGGTGGCAGCTGCTGAGGCGATGAAAGGTCACCTCATCACTGCGGCAACACGACAGCAAATGGGAGAAGCTGTCATGTGGGCAGAGGGTTGAATGACAGGCCGCCGGGGCGAGTCGAGCTCCTTGGAGAGGGGATGTGACAAGGCGGAGCTGTCACTATTCAGCCCTCTTTAGTCTTTTTATCTTTCACTTGTATGTATCTACATCCTTTTTCTTTCATCTTCTCCTAATCGTTTCTTATTTCTCCTGTACTCGGTTCATTATCTTAATTTAACACCATAGTAAAGTGGATTTAGAGTAAAAATCCCATCTGGTATAAACAGGCTTTTTAAAGCCTCAGCAACATTATTAGAACATGGAGGTTAATGTGTCCCTTGGACACGTTATATGCTTTAAAGTAAGGATGCTGATGGGCATATGTGCGTAAAAACCGCAGTGGGAAGGTTCTGTCAGCCGTTATCAGAGCTCCATGTTTTATTAATGAGCGATGCACCAGGACCTCCGTTCTCCACTGATCATTAATGTATGCGCATGCCAACATGTTTGCATGTTCTCATGCATAAGACATGAGCAGGGAGGTGGAGCTGGACCTTCTGCCCACTGGCTCAACCCTGGTGTCTGTGTGTGTAATGAAGTGAATGCTCAGCGTCTCACTGAGATTGCGTTTGAGGGAATGTATACTGTATTCCGTGATTATGTAAGCAGGCTTATTGCCAGGGTCTGACTGTCGATCAGTAAGGCTTGCATTTAAAGCATTTTGTTTATGTGTTGATAGTGGCAGAAATTCCATGTCCATTATTTGCTGAATTTAAACACCAACCAAATCTCACCAACTAAGTTGTTCTGGTTAAGAGTGTCTGTCAAATGCTGTGAATGTAAATGCAAAAAAATAACTGCTGATTTAACCTTCCATATTCTTCCTGTTGTAACTTTTGAACCCTTTCCTGATATTTCTGCGTGCTGTAATGAAATAATTAAATAGATGCTATAGGACGATTCTCTACGTGATGCACAAGACATTTTGATAACACAAAAGAAAGTGAAGTGATTGTCATTGTGTACATTGCACAGCACATGGTGCACACAACGAAATGTGTCCTCTGCTTCTAATCCATCAATGAGAAGCGGGCAGCCATGACAGGCGCCCAGGGAGCAGTGTGACATGTATGTAGTACCTGCCGTGCCTTACTACTTATTTCAATATAAAAAGTTATGACAAAAACCATACAAGCAGTTTGAAAACTTGCCATGTGATGCACGGGACACAGAAAACTAAAACCAACTTCCACAGTAACTGTAGACTTTATAAGCATCGAGACAAAACTATTGCACCAAATATTTCAATGTATAATGGGTGTCAAAACTGTGCAACACTTCAATGAAATAATGTTCATGCATTACCAATATATGCAACTAAAATGACCAAGAGGGTGTGATGCACGAGATGTAATGCACGGGACAATAATGTCACTGGTCTAAAAGCTACTAAGAGTGCTGGTTAGTTTAACATATGATAGCCAGTGGTAAGTGTTAAAATGTGGTGCATTGTATAAATATTCTAATTAAGCCTGATGCACTATTCAGTATAACATATATAAACTGAACTTTGAATGTCTGGGTTATGATAATAATTTACTTTAGAATTTCTTTGAAATTTGTAAAAAATTTACATCGCGAGAGATAAGCGTGTTTCAAATGTTTGCAAAGTCTTCAATGTTTTAAATACATATTAGCAAGAACCTCTCTGTGTGGCAGGTTGGTTTGTCTGCTTTTGTCTGCCTCTCTGTGCAGCAGTATCGATCGGGCTGGTGGGTGATGCTGAATGTCGTAATTTGTCTGTGGCCGTAATGTGCCTGCACTTGCACTGGCCTCTGGTGCGTGGCAACGGTCCCCCTGCTGGTAATTAGGATTGATTCGATTACAACATAATTAATCACATGGGTTTAATCACTGATACTTTTCTGAGAGCAAAGAGAGCAAGGCATCTGTGTGATTGGGAATGGAGCAGGATAAATGAAATATCACTTTTTTTAACAACCACATAGACCTATTGGCATAGACATAGACCTATTGATTTTTTTTCCTTTTTCTGAATTTGTAGAGCATTTAACATACTGGTTGAAAACACCGTAGCCATATCAGGAATATTGGCATTTCAAAGCAAGGTCATCACTACAGGATTAAATCAGTTAATGTACATTTTTTACATTGATCAGAAAACCGTGTGTACTGAACACACTGAATCTTTCATTGACTTTCCGTCTGGTCAATTTGCTCATGCGAGAAAACAAATTAATGTCAGATTCACTAAAGCTTAAGATGATGTAGTATCTGCCTCAATGTTGAAATAACTATCTGGTGTATTACCTTGTTTCCTGTGAAACCAGTTTGCTGTGATAATCCACCATATGTTTTTAGAAAGAAGTCAATCTTCAAATATGGGAGGAAATTTGGCCAAATATATATATTTCATATATTTTTTTTATATAAAATGCAGATGACTGGTCATGTGCTCTATAGATTATAACCCCTTGTGGCTCCATGATGAATAAAATGGCCATCTGAATAAATATGAATCCATAAATATTACACCGATTTCTCTTACTAGTAAGCCAAATTGGAATCTCCAGTAGCTTCAATAGCCTCAAGTTAAACATGGACATATTGTAGTCAGGTGGAATAGCTGGAGCTGGCAGTCACCCATATTCTTAAGCATCAACATGTTGGTAATGTGCATTGCTCTCCTGCAAAACAAAGGCGCTTGGTTGATTCAACTGCTGTCATTATGTTACAGCCTTTCTCAGTGTGCATGTTTTTATTTTACCTCCAGACCACTGCGCAGCTTTTGTTCTTAATAACCACTATCTTAAATCTTTTTTTTTTCTATCTTTCATCTTCAACTTTGTACACCGCCTCTCGCTGTCTTAACTAAAACTGTAATCTGAAATACTGGCACTTGGTTCTTAAACTGTGGTACTTGGACTCAATCTAGTGTTATGCTGGAGTCCAGAGGTTATTTGTATATTTGTAAATAGTACAAGTAGCCTAAATAAGCCTACTCTACTGCATGTTAATGCCAGTCCAAGTAGTTGTACTTGGAAAGGTGGTGGTACTGTGAAAGGTTAAAGAACCACTGGTTCTAGAGGTTATATGTTGTACTCTAATTGACCAGGGGCCAGAACGGTTAGTTGAGGAGCAAGATGGAGAACCATTTTACAGTTTTTTTGGTTTTGGATTTACAAGTGCACCAGTGCCTTGTTGTGGTGATGGTGGATTGATATAGTATTAAGTTTGTTTGTGTGAGGCTTTATTAGATGTGATTATGGCTGCATAAGTTTTCTTTTTGGAGTAAGATCAGTGCGGTTAAGCCTTTTTTTTTCTGAAACAGCAAGCTATCTGCCATTGCGTTTATGATCTTTTTTTAGCACACAAACCCAATGAATAATTCACAAATGCTCCAATTATTTTGTAGTAAGCAGATACATAATACATTTTGTTTTCCTTGTAAATGCATAGATATATTACTGACATAACAGTTACAGAGTTGACACACATTTACACTTATATTCAGATTTTGTTGGACCTGCATACTGATCTTCAGAAAAATATGTATGTTTCTGCCATCGGAGTAATGGGATAGTAGGAGGAGGGAAATAAACCTGTTTTGTGTGCATAGAAAGAGCACCTATGGTTCTGCTGTGTGTTTTGTTGTAAGTATACTCTATCCCAGTAAAGCGAGTCTCTGTCAGACACACTGCCACACGGGCACTGACGCCACCTTTCCCGTCCTCCGTGCCACCCGGATTGTCCTCCACGTCCCAGTCCACTTCTCTTCAAGTGTAGTCATGTAGCACCACCTGCAGGTCAGCCAGGAGGTAACAGCCTCCTCCTCAATGCTGTCAGAGAAAGTGGGGTGGGTTAAAGTGTGTATGTGTGTGTAAAAATAAGGTGCGTCAATATCTTTCTGTCTGCAAAGACATTCATTTTTTTTTTTTTTCACGTTAGCACATTAGCATGTGTGTGTCTCTGTCTCTTCTTCCCCCTCTCTGGTTGTCCTTCTATCTGTGTCTGTGTTTCTCTTTTCCCCTCTCTCTTTGTGTGTCTGTGTGTGTGTGTGTGTGTGTGGCCAGAAAGTAAAATAATTCTCTGTTTCTTTTTTGTTTCATGTTAGCATATTAGCCTGTTAGCATGTGTGTGTGTGTGCTCTCTCCCACCATCTCTCTTTGTGTGTGTATGTGGTACGTTGAATTATTTACCTTGGCATGCTCAGAGCCTCTGTGTGTGTGTGTGTGTGTGTGTGTGTCCTTCACTTTTAAAAAGTCCTCGCCTGTGTTAGCATTTGTAGCACTTCTCGCTATCTGCTCCCGAGGGCCTGGGATGTGAGACAGTAAAAAGCGTCGTCCCTCAGCACACCTCGGCCCCTTTCAAGTTTCTTCTTCTGCCTTCCTCTGATTTATTTTTTTTCCCGTCTTGCTCGTTCGATGGGTTTAAAATAAGCAGAGAGCGGTGCATTCGTCTCATTTGCATTCTGCACACTCCTCCATAATTCATAAAAAACAATTGTCTTTTCGCGTTCCCAGAGTGAAAGCCTCGCTTCAGACTCGTATGTTTTTTTTGTTTTTTTTTTGCTTTCTGTCTGTCTCTCTTGTTTTTATTACGTTCGTGCAGGAGTGTGTTTGCATGTACGGGTGTGCCAGTGTGTGGCTCCCTCTGTAATCCGCAAGTTTGGTAAAAGGCTCGGAGTTCGGCGGGCTTGAAGTCAGCGTTCACAATCAGTGGGGGGAATAACGTTTTTTTTTTCCCCCAAACCATATAAAGCTACATCCTTTACCCCGTGCGGCTGTGTGTTTTTCCTCCAGTGGGTGGATGTTCGCAGTCACATTTGCCCCCCCCACATTTGTTATCTTCGAGATGAGCCCGGCCGCCGTGGACACAGACGGACCCCCGACATCACGCCGTTATCTGTCGCCATCTTACAACGTGTTGACGTGACTAAGAGGCACACACACACATCCTACACATGGAGGTGACTGTGTGTGTACGTAGCCTCATAGCCAAACAAGTTTGTCATTTCCGTGCTTGTATAAACAGGCAGCGCTAATCTTATCAATGTTGAGAGAGGCCTGCAGATGTGGAGAATCGACGCCCAGTTCCCATTAGCTGCGATTGAGCTTCGATAGGCCATAAACGCCTTCCTGTGTGTGTGTGTGTGTGTGTGTGTGTGTGTGAATGCCAGTATGAGCAGGTTTGCACTCTCAGAGGTGTTGCTGTTGGTCGTAAGAGAACAGGTGGTGAACAGAAAAATATTTTCAATTATGGCTGTGTACAAATCATCAAAAAAATTATTCATTTCAGTAACCTGTAAACAGAGAACATTGTTATTGTCAATAGGAGTATCCCCCCCCATGTTCCAGAATCCTGTATTCCCCTATATATCCCACGTCCAGTATCCAGTTTTGTTCTTAAACCAAAATGTACCCTTTGTTACTTATCTATGACTGTTGGGACTATAAGGACTATACGTTTATCTTTAGATTTATAATCCACAATTAAACATTTAACCTCTGATCCACCTGTTCGTACGCAATGCCATTCAGTTGCAGCTGGACATGTGACAGCTTAATGATGATTGTGAGAGGTCACTGTCAGTGCCAGGATTCCACTCAACCAACCAAATGCCAGGTCAGTATCAATACTTTCTGCTACAGCACTGGCATGTTGTGTAACTTAAACAAAAACCGCACATTACTTGTGTAAATATACTTGTCAGGGAATTCAATTAATACAATATAAATAAATTAACACGTGAAATGTATTAATATGCTGTTACAATAACATATCTTCATGCAGCATATTCACCTTCATGTCTTAGGTCAGTAGTAGTACTATTAGTAGAAGTAGAGGTGGTGGTGGTGGTGGCCGCGGAAATGCCCGCAGTTCAACTTGAGCAAACAGGGCAGCCACAAGCAGACAGCCATCCGTAACAGGCAGGTCTTTCAGTTGATACTTTATTCATCTCTCTCGCTCTCTCTTCTCTCTTTCTTTCTCCTTCTCAGCAAATTGCTGCATGTAGGGTAACAGAAATCATTTGCTGTGTTTGCAGGGGGAACTGCTCCCCCGTCTTGCATCACACTGTCTGTTCTGACGAGAAGGGGCAGGGCACACAACGGAGACAAATGATTGGCCATCAGTCGTGATTTCCTCAATAGCCCAGCGGGGGGTGCAGGAAGTGAGGCTGCAGGTGGGAAAGTTGGGAGTAGATGGCATGCTGGGACGGAGATGGCTTTCTCCAACATGGTTGGATGGGGCACCACGGGGCCGAGAAATAAGAGATGGATGGAAAACGTGGGGCGAGAGATTGGCTTTGCCCTCGCTGCCATGCGTTTGCTGCAGCGCTCCCACAATGCCAAGCACTGAGGGGTTACTGAGCTGTAGGAATCAGAACTTTTATCCGATTGAGTAATTTCGGGCAACATGGTTTCATTAGGTGTGTGTGTGTTTCTGTGTGTGTGTGTCTAAGGAAGAAACAGGGCTAGATAAAGCTAGATAAATATTTTATTGTCATGGCAGTCTACCTGAGTGACAGGATGATCCTAAATATAAATCATCTCTAACAAAAGGGACTTTCAAATGCAATTACATAATATATCACAAATAATAATACATGTAAATGTCTCAATTGTTATTGAAATGTACTGATTTCCTGTATATTGTTTTTATATGTGTAGGGGTAATGTAGAGAAAATCTGAAGCTCTCCTCAGGACACATTCCCCCTTTACATCACATGTCGTGCAAATGAAGTGAATAAACGCTCACCATTAGTCTTCGGCGGAGCCAGGCAGCAGACCTGCACCAGGGATTATGAGATTGTCGATGAAGCAAAGCAGAGGAACTGGAGTTCTTTATTTAAAAGAGCGGCGAGTTCACCGCGTGGCGGGAAATTATATTGTTTTTCAGACACGACCCTCCCCACTACTGCGGGAAGCTGCTGATGGTGACGTGTGAGGAGTTCGCTCTGCTCCAGCAGAATCATTTTCCTATTGCTTTTCCACTTTTAAAAAAATATTTGTGTGTGTGTGTGTGTGTGTAGGTAAATGAATTTGATTGGCTGAGAGGAGTCTCACATCTCATTCCATTTCATTACATTGTTTACTTTGCTGAGGAACAGAGATTATCTATTTCATAGTGGATAATCATTCAAAATTTTCAACAAGTCTTTATTAGTGCAACAGCCATAAATAACCTTTTAAGGGGTTTTATTATTTATATCGGCTGTGTTAATACACTCATCCTTCTCACATGCTGTGTGATCCAGACACACTGAACCCAAAAACAGAATGGAGGAGAAAAGGTGTGTGAAATCTCCCCACTGTTTGGGGTCTGTGGAGGCTGTGTGAGGCCTGATACGTGAGTGCGTGAGTGTGGCTCTGGGTGGGTTTGGGGCGTGAGAGAGACACTTGCAGTAGGTGGAGCTCTTGTGTCGGATTTTGGTGCCAGAATGTGATCCACCTGCTGGTAGCAGACAGGACAGCTGCAGCATGTGTGTGTGTATGTGTGTTTGCACAATTGTGACGCTCTTGCAGGGTGTGGAGATATCCACGCCAATTTGGATCAGTTACTTTCATGTCAGTTATGTTCTGGTTTATTTTGAGCCTCTGTAATGAAATTAGCATAATTGAAATAATGCAGAATGTCACTTCATGTGAGGTGAACCTGTGTGGTCTACGCGCACACATTTATTTCTGCATGTGTGTGTGTGCAATCTTGTATGTGAGCAAGAATATTTGTGTGTGTGTTTACAGTAGCGTGCATGTAACTGTGCTTTATAGTGCATTAATGCTCATGCGTTATTTACGGCTTGTGACTGCGTGCCACATTTTTCTCCCCACTCCTTGACACCTTCTTGCACGAGAACAAACATACATTTCTCTTCCCAATCTCTCTGGCTCTCCCTTCCTCCCTCCCTGCCTGTCTCCTACCCTCCCTTCCTCCCCACAATCTACTGCAGGCCCTCCATTTCAGTGGCCTGTCAGCGCGCTTTTTCATTTGGCTTGTTGCTACAGGGGGCTCGACGCTGGCAGATTACAACTCTGCAGCCAGTCATTTTCCATTTATCTGAGTCTCTGTTCCACTGCCTACCAGCACCTCCCCGCGCCAAGCCCACCCCAGCCGCCCCCCCCCGACTCTCCCCTGCTCCCAGCAGCATCAATCGAGGCGCACAGCAATTCCTCAGACGCGCCCCCACACCCCCCTCCCCTGCCCATCTTTCCCCTTTCGATCAGTGAGAAAATTTAGCTGCCGAGCCCTGAGACAAAAAAGAAATATTGTGGCAGGGGAAGCGTTTAAGTCAGAGCAGGCAGACAGGGCTGTATTATTACTTAGGCCTCTGTCACTGCCGATGACCCGGGAGAGTGGAGAATATCGATCGCGTGTCACTCAAGGCATTCAGCAGATTGCATTGACAAAGCTTGTCGGGCCCTTTAATAGCAAGGTTAGCAGGCTTGGCCGGGGCCCAGGAGAAAACTCTAACTGTGGCCCATTACATGGTGGCTTTTAACCGTTCCCTCGACCCGGAGAGTGGATTGATAACAGCAAGGAAGTAATTTTACTCTCATAATTGCCTTCCTGTGGTTGACATTTGTGGCCCGAGAGCCTGTAAAAGAGAGAAAAGAGTGCAGAAATGCAGGAAAAGGCTGAGGAAGGGAGAGGGCCGGTAGAATTGTCTTGATGTATTTAGCGCACTTACGCTCATGAGCACGTACAAAAGAGAGCGAACCGGCCAACATGCGGCGCGCTGATCAAAACAAGGCAGACAAAAGGAAAGAACACAAAAAAAAGAAAAATCAGTCCCCAGCCGAAGTGATTTATGGTTTGAAGGAAGTCTATTACTGGCGAGGGGAAGCCCGGAGTGCAACACAAATACTGGCGAGGCCGAGGGCCGACGCACCTCCCCTGCCGACAGAGGCAAATGCGAAGAAAAAGGCCCGCTACGTACAACTTCGATTTCAACACCATATGTATATACGGGAGCTGCGAGCGCGTTTTAAGCGGCGCCGAGTGGCTGAGCTGAAATGTAACCGCTCCCCTGTGGGCTGTATGTTGCGGTGGTCACAGGTGGAGGAGTTGCTCCCCTGGGCCGCCGTGCTGCAGGTGCAGAGCGCCGTTTTCGGCAGTGTGTAAATCATGAAAGCCTTTACGTACTGAAAATGGCTTGCGTCCTCCATCACATGTCCTTACAGGAGCTGGGAATTTGTTCCTTAGAATGATGTTCCATATTCTATGTATACTATGTACTTCCTATGTAACACGTAACGTTTTTTTAAATTGCTCGTAATCTGGAGATACCATATGTCACTTAAAGCTTTGGTTCTCAAACTGTAGTTCTCTGGCTACCTCTAGTGGGACAGTAGACAAAATTTCCAATTGTGTGAACTCGTTAAATTGACCTGTATTTTGTTGCCAGTAATACTGGATTGACAAAAATTTTTAAAGGATAATTCATGATGCGTTGTTTTAAAAGCAGCTAGAACACTTGTGTTGTGGAGAAATAGAATTAATATTTTATTTTAAAACTTAATGGGTTAAGTTTAGTTATAAATGAGTTATATATATAACTCATTTATTTAGTTATAAATGAGTTATAGCTTGGGTTCATTGAAGTACGTGTGGTTTTCGTGACCCGAAGTGGGTGATCCCTGATAGGCCTGTTATTGCCAGGAATGGTAGGAGTCGGGAGGGGTCAGATGTCAGCAGCATTCCCACTAGTAAAATCTCGAGGCCTTTTGAAGGACGGCGCCTGTTTTTGCCATTAGGCTCCACCAGCCATTTTAATGTGCGGCTGGCTGCTCGCAAAGCACGGAGTGATGTGTATGGTAAATAATCCTTCTTAAAATGCACTAAGCCTATTCCAGCGCACAGCCCACACATAGCAAAGCCTCAGCAAAGCTTTTGTCTCGTGTGATTCTCATGGCAGACTAATTGAAGATGCGAGTTTCGAAGAGGCGGGTAAATTAGGAACGTTTCACAAGTAAGATTAGCCCCAGACAGGTGAGCTGCTGGGCAGCCAAATGGCAACCTTAGACCTCGCAGTTGGAGCCTTCCAGCCAGTCTAATCTGCTCCACCACTGGGGGCCAGTGGGGGACATGGAATAGGGAGCCAGCCAAAACAGGTCATGCAGCACACACACACACATCCTGTTCCTCGGGGCCTTTCCCTCGCTCTTAATGCCCCTGGGAGCCATGCCCAGTTCCCTGCTGCCTTGGCACTACGTGGTCACATTTACCTCTCTGCACACTTACCGAATGAGCTCAATGCTAATTTAACTAATGCAGACAACAGTATTATTCCCTGGCCCTGGCTCGCTGTCATTCTGCCCCAGAAGGACACTCTGGATCAAGCCAATCTGAGAAGAAGAGACGCTTCTCATTACCAAAGAAGCACCTGGTATTTTGTGAATAGGATTAGAGGCTCTGTTTAAACCGGTTGGAGAGAAGTTCTGAGCATTACAGAACAGGGCATTACAAGTAAACGAGTACATTTGTTGTGCAACTGACTTAAATAATCCTTGCAATTTGGAGCGCACGGGGTAACTATAGTAATTAGTAGGTTACTGCAACAGCTTTATGTAATTGAAAAAAGCACATTAAACAAATCAATCACAAATTTTGCTGTGCTGTGATAATTGAATTCCATTTGACTCCAGTTCTCACCTAATTAGACATTATTAATAGTTGATATGTTTCATGTGGAAATGTTGGTGAAATCCAATATCACTCCCACCCCTACCTGCAGTATGGAGGGACGGAAGAAAAACCATTAAGAGCCACGGAATGTGACACCGCTGGATCTGGTCCAGCAGTTGTCATGTCATTCCTCTACTCCAATGCAAATTTAACATCATTCCTTGGAAGCAGAGCTTCCTCAATCCAGTGCCAACATATCAGCCCCGTAGGCATGCAATGAATAGATCTTTTCTATCTTTTCCTGCTCTGCCGTCCATCTGCTGTACAACAAACTCTTTTTTTTTTATACTTAATTTTTACCATACTTAATTTTTTTTTTTTTTTTTTTTTGCATGCATATTTGTTAATGGCAGATGTTGACCATCATAAATGTTCAGAAATACAATAACCATAGAAAAGTTGTTTTTGGCTTGTTCCATCCTTGGCAGTGACCAAAGAAACCACGTTAATTTCAGAAAACCAAGGTTGTGATTTGAAACACGCTACAACAATACTGCAATATCAATTAATAAAGTATGAATAATTTTTTATATTAACTTGCTATTAACTGTTCTGTCACACACACAGTTGTGTTTCTCTGTGTCCTGAGCCCTGCAGTAATGGTAGAGATGTGACCTATTTAACTTGCCCTCAGCTCTGCCATTTCCAGCAAAGAGAAATAATATACACATATATACATATATATACGTATCCCTGTGTCTCTATATCAGACACCCCACACCCTCTCTTTCTGAGCGGTTCGGCCCCGACACTCCATTCCTGTAACATAAAAAGCCTCTTTTCCAAACTGGAAGCGTTTGTTTATCATATTACCGCCACACATAAGCCGCGCACAAGGCTTGACCCGGTGTTAAGTGTCCGCGCTAAATTTCATTGCCTCCATCTACTGGAAGGCCTGCCAATATACTGGCAGTGAATTCCTAGAGGAAAATAAATGGCAATAAAAAAGAGAAATGATAGCCCCTGCAAACCGAGATGGGAGTGCTTTTTTTTTTTTCTCCCCCTCCTCCCTGTTCCCCCTCTACTGTTGTCTCTCTCTCCCTCTCATTCCCGCTCCCTCGATCTAGCTCTATCTTATTCTCTCCAGGCCGATTGGAGAGCGGCGAAATGTGACTTGGCACAGTGTCGGGGGTTTAGTAAGATGGCGAGCTCTGAAAGCCGACTCTGTGGCTGCCACGGGGTTTTTTTGGGGGGAGGGGGCCGGGTCCTGGGAATAATATAATTAATTGCACACAAATTTCTCTTGATGAATAGTTATATGGCGATGAGCGCTGGGGACCCTGCGTGCTCTGCGTTCCAGCGGCCAACCCACTGCCCAGCTGCCGCGTGACAGAAAAGTGGCGCTCGGCCTCCACAACCCTGCTGCGTTGCCAGCGCTGCTAATGTGCTCGTTTTGTGCATGTGTGTGTTGGCTATTTTGCAGGCTAGACGTGCGTATTGGCTTTTATTGCCATGCTGGGCAGCATAACGAGGTGTTGTGATGTGATCAGAGAGGCCCACGGTCTCCAGTCACTCATTGAGACCCCGCCGCCTCCGCCACCCGTACCCCCCGCCGCCCAACAGCGCACTTCATTATTAAATCTGGGAATCGTCCACGTACGTCACGATCCTGGAGCGGACTGTTACAGAGCCATTTGTAAAAAAGCACATGGGGGCTTGGGCTGGCTGCGGGGCGGCGGGTAGGTAGCAGGGGCCGAGCAGGGGAGGGAGAATGGATGTTAAAAGCATATTGATTTGTCTGTAATGTCATCGTATATCAGAGGGCTGTATCTCAGTGGAGCCGTGGCCCCAGGCTGGGCCTTTGTGGCGGCTGTTGAGTAAACGATGCTCTCTGCGCGAGCGAAAAGGCTTCTGACAGCACGCCAGCCTGTGTTTTTAACCCCACCCCCCCACGTCCCACCCATTCCTCTACTCTATTCATCCAATGTGCAGGGTTCATTCGCCCCAGGGGGGGTGGTGTTGAGAGCTCTCGGTGTCTCTGTTGCTTTGTGATTCTGCCACATAATAATGTCCTTTAATCTGTGACTCGGGTTTGAGTCGGTGGGGGTTGGGTGTGCCGGGCCACTGTTGTTGTTTTTTTTCGCGCCACCACGACGACATTGTCTGACAAGGTCATTAGAGGTCTTGCTGTCACTTGAGCTTAATGGCTGCAGAGAGGTGAGTGAAATGGAGTGTTTCCATGGCGATGGCAGGACCTCGAGGGGGGGGTGGGGACGTGTGCAAGAGACACTGATGAAAGCTGCCATATTTTTCCGCCAAAACCGTGGGTGACATTTAAGTGACGCTGTCACTGGCGGACTTTTTTTGGGGGGGTGAGTACACTTGTCAAAAGGAGTGCAAATGAAGCAAGACAGAGGAAATGGGGAAGGGAGGTCCTCAGTTCTCAGCTTTTAGACTAAAGATCCTTGAAGCATAACATTGTCAGCATCTTAATGCTAAGCGCTGCCCGACATTACATTAAACAATAAAAATACACATTCAAGCCCTCGCGCTCGACCCCATGTCTGATTCCTTCTGACAGGCTGTTAGTTTCCATCGGGCATAACACTGGCTGCCTGTCTGTGGTGGTTAGGACCCTCACAGGCATATACAGGGTCACGGCAGGGCCAGCAGAGTTGGTCGTGCGACACAGGGGCTGTCCAAACGATGACGGGGGACTCTCTGCATCAGCAGAGAGTCCCCCGTCTTGTGACGACTCCTGCGCTCTCCTGTCACACGTCATTCATGTTACAAAGAGCCTGACGTACTTTAACCACTCCATACACATTACAGCCGATACTGTCCTGACCACTGGGCTCCAGTACCAGTAACCATAATTAATCATAACCATAATTATAAAAAAAAATTGCAGTGGGGCACAGATGTCATCAGGCAATACAGTTTCCATGAAGGGGTGTAGGTTGCCTTCAATAGTGTATTAGTAGGTGGTATGGGACATTGTAACATCTAAATGAAGTCTGGATCCAAGGGTGGCCCTCAGGTGTTTTTCCCAGAGCAACACACTGCCCCCACGAACACACATACCAATAATGTGTCTTGCTGCCATCACCTGCCTGGGCAAATAATGCACACACACCCATCCTTCCGACATCGGTCCGGGCCACCCTCTTTAATTACTCCATTTCTAATTCCCATTTTAAAGTGGATGTCAAGAATGACTGCTCGGACTGGTCTGTATCTACACAGCCTGATATGATGATGATCACCTTTCACAAGCATCAGTCAACCTATCACCCCAACACACATTTACATTTACAGCATCCAGCGCGACTTATCAGTAGTTACAGGGAAACCTGTATTAAGCCGCTGATTCCTTTGGTCACACAGGTAACAGGATTATTCCGGCTTTTTTAAACCGGTCCTTGCTCCGGCATTTTAATAGTCATTATGCAGAAAAAGCGGCCAAGCTGTGAAGGTGGCGGAGAGGAGAAATTTAAAAGAGTAGTCGCTGGAAACGCTGGGATTTGACAGTGCGGCAGGAAGCAGACAATTTATTATAAGCGGCCCAGCGAGCGAGTGGATTAACTATAAAACTTTCATGGTAGTCCCTCGGTGGCAAGCGGCCATAAAACTTCGCTGAAAGAGGGACTTGTTAATTTACTTGTTAAAGCAAATTAAAAATTTATAAGCGATTTTAGGCAAATGAGATTCTTTTTCATTGCAGCCCTTGCGGGATTCTTCTCCTCCTCTCCTGGATCCTTGGAGGACAGGTTGGCTGCGCCCGAAACACCACAGCAGAACAATAAAGACGCTAAATTGTTCCAGGTTTTTATTGCCGCTGTGCTTCACAGCTGCTGTTGTGCGTAACTAAGGGAAACCAGGAGCCAGTAGCAACAGAGTCCCGCAGGCAGGGTTTTTTTTTTTTTTTTTAAGGGCCAGATTGTTAGCGTACAGTTTAGGTGAAGGGGCCAGCGTGGGACGTAAAAACGTTAGCGGCCTTGCTTTTGTCTTTGATTGCTCTGCCTAGCCCCTGGGAATAGGTCAATAGACTTGTAAAATTCTTCCATAACGCCCGGCGAGCACTTCTGAGTAAGTGGGCAGAAAATAATTGAGTACACGTGTTAACGATAATCCCATAAAGCCTTCAAAGGGCACTAACCCCCCCCCACCCTTCTTCCCAGACATGCTCAGAGAACGTCCCCCCAGACTGCCTGTCCGCCATTTCTGCAACAAGCCAACTGCTGAGGGGGCTTTAAATAATACATTTTCATGTTATCGCGCCGCTTGGGCATCCCAACAGCGTTTTTCCCTCCACTGCAGTTTGGTAACCGAGCTGAACCGCGCCTCGCCGCAGCGTTAGCGCTCGCTATAAATGACGCCGAGTGTCGATGCCTCTGCAACGACCTCGCCTATATCCACCTTAGCCTTTACCGATTCAGAGAGCTGACGCAGACGCTCTGCGGAGATTGACGAGCGCTTTCAGGCCGCTCGCTCCTGCTGAAGCCGCAGCACGAACCTGGAACGAAAGCGCTGGGGGCGCGGCGCGCATTTGAGGTACAGTGGCAGTAAAAGTGCCTTTTGTGTGGCGTAATTGCGTAGTGCACACCTGAGTAACAGTAAATCTGAGTGCGCGCAGAGATACGAGCCGCAGTGAATTAGGGCGCGTTTACACTCCGCTCAGCGACACCAAGCGACATTGCGGCCTCGTCATTGGAGAGCCGTTCCTGCATCTTCTCTCTGGTGTTTGTAAAAGTGTTCTGTGATTGCAGCATTGTACAAATCGTAAAACATCCTTTAAAGAGCGCTTTCTTGAAGTTGGCTAGCTGGAGTGCTCGGTTGTAAACGTGTTTGTTTGACCTTTTTTTTAACGCGAAAAAATAAAAGGGGGAAAGGAGGAAAAATAGGAACCGAATGGCCTTCTGTGGTGCAGCTTCACATCAAAGAAATGGCAGCATAAATTAATCTTTAATGGTACGGAGGTTTCTGGACCCGTCGCTGCCAAGGAGCCATGCTGACTGCTGATTGAAAGCAGTTGTTAATTCTATACTTCAATAAATTCAGACTGAGGGGAGAGCGGGGGCTGGAGTGGGGGGGTGACTCTCCCTTAACGCAGAACAGATTGAGGGAAAACAAGACCTTACTGTGTGGAAATTGATGGCAGATGCACTTTTTGGTAGTTTAAATGTTTCATTAGATGCTAATGTCGTGCTGTGTTTTTAATTGTGGAGAAATTAGCCGCTGGAATATTAAAACCATCTGTTTGCCATCTCTGCTGGGCAGATCTTTGTTTGCCGGGGTCGTTAAAGCGGCTTATCCTTGTGCTGCGACTTGCAGCCTGGTAAAGTGTTAATTGTGGTTAGTGTAATTATGATTATGTGTAAACACGTGTGCACATACACACAGGTGCACACGCTTAAACACATTATTGCATTTGCACCGCACGTCGTGTGCTGCAGGGAAGTAGGGAGTTGGAATTCGGGAGCGACGTGAGACATTCCGATCGCAACGAAAGATCGGCGATCTGATTGAATGATAGGCCGCGCGAGAGGGACTTGGAGATTTTACCCGACTGCTTTGCTCTTGTGATTTATTCTCAGCTGAACTTCTTGATGATGGTAATTTATTGTGGCCGCTGGCATCGCTTCCCTTGGCTTAATACATTCATTAATCAAAGTGATAAAAATCTAAATAAATAACTCCATTCTACATCTACATCCCTAAAGATAGTACTCTGACTGGCTTTAAGAAATATTAAACAATATTTCAAACTAGATGAACTAGAATTACTTTCTAGTCAGGCATTTCAATTTCCAAATGTACGTTTGGAACCTCATGTGTATCCCCATTAATCCCATAATGATAATAATTATGTATATAGACAAGTCTGACCAAATACACAGTAATAATTACAACATTATTATAATGACATTATAATTACAATATATAAATATTGTTGCACTCCCTCTCATCTGTTATTGCATAACTAAAATCTGAAATGGAGTCATCTGAAATGCAACATGATTGATCGATTACGCTCTCCAAAAATACAATTTATATGTGGTGTGTGTGTGCATGTGTGTATGTATGTATGTATGTGTATATACACACACATTAAGTGTATGTGTGTGTGTGATATATACACACACACACTTAATCCATCGACCATGATGCATTTCAGATAACTCCATTTCAAATTTTAATGCAACATTGTTGACAATATTATTATACATTTATAGCATTGTGACAGTATAGTAGAGTAGAGAGTAGAGAGATTTAGCTTCCATGGAGAATTGCTGATGAATGAACAAGTATTGCCTGGCTTTCCTCTTCACTCCAAAAGGGAAGTGGGGGCCTATCAATTAAGGAAGATCAAACAGTTGCTGGTTTGAATACACCAAGGTATCCTTGATTGAAAATGGGATGATTGTCATTGTGATAAACAACACAGCACAACAGTGCTTCCTTGCGCACTAGGCCACTACTTGGGCAATGGTGGCCCAAGGTACTGTCCACTCAGTGGGTTAAATGCAGAGGACACATTTCATTGAGTGCTGTGTATTATAAATGCTGTGTATCCAGGAATCACATTCATTCACTTTCCTTGAAATGTTGCAGGTGTTGATTATGTCAGTGTGCAGAACATAGATATTCTCCAGGAGGAATTGGTCTGATCTGAAATCTGAAAAAACGTCCAGCGTTATTTCTTTGTAATTTTTCACCCTCATTCTCCCTGCCGTATCGCCTTGCGTCTCTATCTATTGTTCTCCGTCTGAGCCCTTATCATGGCGGGATGTTGGCCGAGCTCGCGGTCTCTCTTGTTGGCTGAATGATCCCGGCGAGACTGCTCCTTTCACATGGCTAATAGCTGCAGAAAAGGGGAATGGTTTCATTTTAATTACGTGGCTTCCTCGAGGGCCCTGCCTTGTCCACCCCCCACCCCTAAACCTCCTGAACCAGTCGATGGGAGGATTCTCTCGCTGTCATGATGTCACGCTGTCTTTTTTCTTTCCCCCCATCTGCCTCACTCCATCCCTCTACTCCTCGATTTTATTAGGCCAGGGCTAAAAAGAAAATTATGTCCCCGAAGAGAAAGACAAATACAGTGAGTGGCAGGGAAAGTGATGGAGTGGGGAAGGAAAGCAGGCATGGGGACGGAGTGAAATAGGGTCGGCTCCGGCCCCGGTGCAGTAAACTAGCCCCTGGTGCTAGGCAGCGGACTCTGCTTTTTCTATTAGGTGCCATTCCAGCCGTTTACGGCCGCGCTCCATTCCTCACCATAAAGCCACATTTTTATGTGCTTTGAAATGGAGCCTGTGAGGCTTTGGCAGCGGGGGCCGACCTGGAACGGGCCCGTCAGAGGAAGCCTCCCAGAACATAAATTGCCGATCCTTACGACAGCTGCCAGGGTTCTGGGAGTCAGCCGCCGGTTGTTGGGGAGGCTTTAGTAGGCTCAGATGTTTTTCTGGATCGCACATCCTCCTTGTCCTTTCTCTCCGCTCCTCTTTTATAGCCCCTCCGTCTGGGAAGCGGACACCTGCTGAGCCCCAGTGTGCTCCCCTCGGCTTGGCTTGGCAGATTCTCCTGGAGAAGAATGGGTCCCTTTTGATGTTCTGTTCCTGCACTTTTTATTTTGGAGAAATAAACGCTTCCTGTGAGATCATCTCTGAATGATGAATTTCACGTCCCGTCACATCGGAGTGTAATAAAGTCACTCCGTCCCAATGCCTGTCGCCAGAATTGGAGTGTGTGTGGAGAACTGCACTCCTCAGTGATGACAGTGCTTCTCCAACCTTTGAGAGATGCTTCGCCCCCCTCATGACAGGTGTGTGTGTGCTCTCTTTTTTAGCTGAAGTCGGGACAGAACAACTGCAAGGCCAGCGACAGCGAGAGTGTGAGCGGCGGCGAGTCTAAGCCGTCCGTCAGGAGCAGCTCCAGAGACAGACTCACGGACGTAAGTTACACAACCGAACGCCAGCCATTCTTCTGCCAGCACATGCAAAAAACACAATGTATGCCAACGTCTGTTACGCCATGGCTCATATCGACAAATGGACACACATTTGGCTTCACAACCCCAACCAGCCTCTGCTGAGTGTCCCTTATCCTCCGTTGCATTGAACAGCTGCTTCAGTATCCATGTTCCCACCATAAATAGCAAATAATCCTTGATTTCATGCCAGGTAATGAATGATACCACAATATTTTCACATATTTAATACAGTTAATATGAAAAGGAGGTTTTGAGCTGTGGTATCAGCGGTGGCCTAGCGGTTAAGGAGACTTGTGATCGTAAGGTCACAGGTTCGAATCCACCAAACGCCCTTTGTCCAGCCTCACACACTGCTACCAGGTACCTTTCATGGCTGCCCACTGATGGGATAAATGCAGGAAGATTTCACTTTTAGCTTATGATGGCCAAATTCATATATTGTAATAACACTAACCACAGACTAACACAGATTTATGTAAAAATTAGAACCATTTAGGTCTTTAGGCCACATTAGCATACTCATAATATTCAAATGATATGAATGCCCATAAAATTATTATGTTTTAAATCAGTATACTAGCCTGACCCAGTTCCATTATCATGAAAAAGGGCACATCCGTTTATTAACAATTCTATTATATGATTCCAATTCTGAAGCACGGTCGTATCTGCAATGAAACATTTTGTTTTGTTTTAAAATGGTTTTAAATGGTAGAATAGAACAATCCTAAACCTGCACAGGCTCATTAGCCCTTCATCTTCCCTCTGAAGCGTTCGGTGGGAATCTTTTTAGTGTTTCACTCAATCATGCCGACTGTCATACGTTAATTTAGCGAGGATTACCAAGCGATGTGCAGAACCACATTAGTCAAGAAAATGGGATAAATAATGTTTTTGCTGATTCGCTCTGACTCTTTATTGTTCCAATAAATTATGCAGCTGGCACTTCACTTTCTGCTTTTCCTCACTTTCATGAAATCAGATTATGGAGGTTTAGGTAAGTTTAAATTTAAGAACAACCTTAACAAACAATATTTATTTACACTGTCATTGGCTATTCGTTGCGTCCTCAGTAATTTGTCAATTTAAAGGACTGATGTGGGTGAACGCATTCTGAAGTATCAGTGTATCAGCTGTCTGCATGATAACATTCCCACTTACACGTTTTTTTTCTCATTAAAAGAGAAATATAATAAAGTAAACCTTGGGTGAGCCATTATTCAGGGATGTATGCTTATTTCTTTTTGCCTTTCTTGCTTACGTACCTGAAGCATTTCCACACAGCATCCCACAACCAGTCATGGAGAGAAAAGAATAACCTGTCACCGGATTGGCATGTGGCAAGATTACATTCAGAATGCAACGCCATTCTGTTCACTGCATGAGTAAAAGCAGGACTCAGCTGGTGGGAAATGACTGTTGAATCGATCAGAAGTTACAGGGCCTGAAAAATCAATTATTGCTGCTTTAACTATCTAGATCAAGTTATATATCTCACTTGGTAAGTGCCTATAGTGTTGCCTTTTGCTTCAGAACTTCTTGCCCATAGAACACACAACTTGCAGTTTATTGGCACTGTTAAACAAAATATGTATAAATGAAATACATTCTAACTATATTTATTGTGTAATGTGTTCCCATGCTGGCCCACAATTATTGAATGCCACATGTCCATGGACCTTTGGTTTCTGATATGAGGCTGGGTCTGCTCTTGAAGTTTTTTGTGGTTTTCTGCTCAGAATCTACAGTGGAGCTATCGGATATTGGCCGTAATTAGAACTGTCAGTCGGAGGGCGCGGCAAGCCGTCGAGAGAGACATGGCGGAACGAGTGGGGCGAAACGGTTCCTGCGTGTAACTGTGGGATGCTTGGCCAGGCATGAAATGAAATAAGTAATTTGATGTTGACATCAAAAATTGAAATGATACCTGCTGGTGCTTGTCACGCTGCTGTGAGGCGTAGAGACCGAAAGTGATGGAGGGAGGGAGACAGGGGGAAACGTCCAAGATAAACAGTGTGTTCCCACAGAGCAGGTGTACCACTGCAGATAGGCCCGGGTAAAGAGAAAGTCAACCCTGGCCGAGTCGCTCAGCGCCTGGTTCCTGATACATTGAATTATGTTCCAGTAAGAAATTCAAGGCCTGTTTATTCACGGACCCAATACCTGTGTTTCCATTTTCTGGAACGTTCCAATGCAGATCAGGACCTACACATGAAAAATATCGAAATCATCAGGAGCATAATAAGCAGCTCAGAAACCACAATCAGAATTTAGTTGAAAAGCGCTTTTTACAGTGTACATTGGCACAAAGCACCTAATGTGAATGAGATATGCACTCAGAGCCTCTAGTGAGCCACCTGAACGTGACAGTAGCACAGAAAATCCCAGAGAAGCTTGGAAAATACCTTGAGACTCAGCTCAACTCAATCCTCCTCTGGTCAGCACTGGTTAATAACTACAACTAAATAAATTATTCATAAAATAAATTCATGCATTGCAGGGTGTATTGTATTGTTTTTCGTCCTTGTCCTAGTGTGTAGACCAGCCAATGTTTATATGTTTCAGGGGAATTCAGACTTTGCACCAAGGCCTCATTTTTTTCTGTTTATTCCCATGGGCCAAAAGCAGCAAAAGCAGATCACTGAGTTTATCTGCCACAGAAGTTTCCAGAAGCAGCCCTCGGGGCTCTGAGGGGAGCTGCTGAAAGGCTGCCTGTTTCGGGAGCCTGTTTTTTTTTTTCCTGACATGCCTCTTTAGAGTAACACTTTAAGTGGGCCCATCGCAGGTCCTCGGGGGCGACACAATGAGTCCCGCCCTTGCCTCGCCGTGAAAACCCACTTCACACATCATGGGAGGTGAGAGCCAGCGTTCCCTTTTTTAGTGGAGATGGAAAGCGGGATGAGATTGGAGGGGGTGGAGCATGAATAAACTTTCAGTTCACTTTCAGGATCACAGACCATCATTTTCATCTAATGAGTATCTCACAGGAAATTGACCTTGCTTGCTGAGGATGTGCAGAACTTCTGAAAGTTTTAAAAAATCCATTCATTCAAATTTTAGGCCTTAAAACGTCTTAAATTATTTTCTCTTGCACATGCACACTTCTACATACTACAGTCCTGTGTAGTCTTCTTCATGCTGAATTTGAGTGTCTTTTCTATCTTGTTGCTACAAAGTCATTGCATTCAGAAATAATCTTTTCAAAGGCTTTACAAAATGGTAAAACCAGCCTGTAGAGCTACACACACACACGTCTTACATGATCATCAAAGTAAATGTGGAGCAGGGTGGTGTTGAGTGATCCGGACCGTTCGTTAGACACTAACCTTGCATTAATGATGTTTGTTGAAGGCTTCCCCTCACCCCATGCCCTTTGACCCCATTGCAGATGAAACAGATAAACATCCACCCTGCCCTCTGTGGGCCTGCTCAAGAGCAAGGGTCACCAAAGGTCACCCCTCCTTTCCTCTCTTCTACCCCCCCCCCTCTCTCTCTCTCCAGCTTCCCCATCTCTCCTTGCCTTCCCTGCCACCTCATTAGGCTGACAAATCGTGCATCAGCCCCAGTCGGATACGCCCTGTCCCCCCAGTACCCGGCTAAATTGGCAGGATTTCGGCATTTGTTCTGAAGCCTCGGGTCCCCTTCCGGGACCGTTTGAAGCCGCCGGGGCCATATCCCTCCCCAGGCAGTGTGTGTGAGCTCAGGGCAGAGGCAGGAGGGGAGGAGGCGAGGCTGAGTGGGTGGCGAAGGAGAGAGGGGGATGAATCACGCACATGTGTTTAGTCTCTGCGGCAGGGGTGAAATGCCATCATTACCCGGCTGCCTATCAAATAAATTGGCAATTACGGGGCTCAGGATTCGAGTAAACAGCACGTTAGGTGCCCCTCTCTCTCTCTCTCTCTCTCTCTCTCTCTCTCACTCTCTTTAAAGCTGTATGTGTGTGTGTGTGTGTGTGTGTGTGTGTGTGTTCACATACTGCAAATGCCAATCAAAGCTGATACTGTCGCTGTATAAGCCCAATGACAAATGTGGACAGAGGGGGTGAAAATGAATTCTCCTTCTATATGACAATATAAATTCCCAAATAAACAATAAATATGTTTGGAGCACCGAATTTGACCACTAATCTCCAATCTCTGTGTGTGTTTGTGTGTTCCCTGACTAGTGCCTTGTCGGTAGCACTAGTCATGTTACTATTGGGTTGGGTCTCTATGGAGACCAGGACAGAGAGACCTCCCGGTTCCTCAGTTTACTGTTCAGCATTCGGCCACCACTTGCTGAAATATTTATAGCCTATTGGCAGACTGCAGCATCAGAATTGAATGTGTCAGGGCGACTCTCCACCTGCCCCACTAACACCAAAGATTCTACATAGGCGGAGCTTCAGCAGGTAAAGTCATTGGCAATCGTCTTTAACTGCCCACCTTCAGCACCCATTAAAAAAAGTAGGCAGTTTATTATACAAATCAGTAGGTTTAGGATCAATGCATTCTTGCATTGTCAGAAAAATCAGGTTTGGGCTCATGAATTGATGAACTCTAACTCATATTTGTCATATTTGTTAGCTAAGAAAACTATGCAAACAATGCCTATAGTTTTTGTGTCACCCCCTTGTGGTCTCCAAAAGCAATTATTCCACAGTATGTTAAAACAAAGGTCATTGCATGCAGTGCTATGAGCATTAAAATATGTGCATTTGATGAATGACGTAAATTTAGTCCTTAGTTACGCCCTGGGGCCCCCTCCGTGTTCTTGTTTGGTGGTTTCTGTGGGGAGCGCACTCATGCCTTTCTTAAGCTTTTTTCTCCCTGACTCTCAGGACAGACTCCAGCAAGAACAGCCATTTCCAGCCCAGTGGCTTTTAGAGTAATGCAGGGCTTTGTGCTTTTAAAATCCTTCTTGCATGTGGTAAAACAATCCAGACTGTGTAATTGCTGCTATTGAAACAGATTTATGTCATATAATATAGATGTTGTTTTTAAAGATTACTGTTATTATTTCATTTGCAAGGCCATTTAGAGAGGCCTCAACCTTTGTCTGATGGGTTCATGTTTTTTCTAGATTTTCCCCCCCCTCCTTCTCCCATGTTGTTTTTGAAACTGGATCTTCCAGTCACTGATGTTTTTTTCTATTTGCCTGTTTTTCTAAGAGCCGTTTGAAGCGTGTCGTGCATCTAAACTCCCATCTGCAAGATAGGATTATTTTTTGACGCGCTTCTAGTAATAAGGTCAGCATCCTGTACAAGCCTAGATATGCCGACCAATTTGCTTTGACATGAAAGTCATAATTGCTTCCATCAATTATCGCTTATGAGTCTCTCTCTCGCTCACTCTCTATTCCCGTTGCTCTTTTTTCCTGTCTCTCTCATAATTTCAAATCTTTCTTAGTAGAGAGACAGACTCTGGAGCATGTTACCTATAATTGGCTCATTATCGTGGTGTAGCGGCATCTGCACTCTGCAGCCGGAGTTTGGGTGAATTGCGAGGTGTTATAAAGGTGTATTACTGGTAATAATGACAGGTTTGGTGTGATCTTCAAGAAATAACTGTGTGGCCGTAAATTGGCCCTCGTCTCTTGCCCCGTGTGGCTTTGCAGGACTACATGCCACCCCCCATTGTCAGCCAATCCTTTTACAGCCATGCAACCCATATCTGTTGCCCCAGGCATACAGTCTGTGACAAGCTTTTTTTTTTTTTTAAATTGAGGCAACCGCACATTTTAGAATACGTCTCGATGCATGGAAGTCATTTTTTTTTTTTACATTTTGGTTAGGTGAGCATTGCATTTTTAACCAGATAACCTCATTGGCTGTATGCATGTGGTTCAGACGTCATTAGCACCTCCAGTGGACTTGGAGGACATTCCTTCCCTTCCTGTCGCCGATGTGTCTCAGGCGACAGGACTGAGGCGTGTGGAACAGCTTGTGACACTCAGTGACGGGGCGGTCGGCCTGCATTATGGCTTGTCTCTGCCGGGCTGTCATTACCCCACAGCGAGCTGTCCATCAGCCACCTGGACATCAGCCTCTAATGTTCCTCCACAAGCTCAGCTCACTGTTAGCATGGACATTATTGTGCCTCCATGCTCACCGGCAGCATCATGTCTAACCTCCTGATTATACTCATCATGTGCAACCGTGGCATCAGTGAATAACACCAAAGCTGTACTTATTTTGAAGCATGCCGTCAAATGCTGAGGCTAATATAAATAAATAGGCCTAAATACACAGACAAAAACTAACTCAAATTTCTAAGGGGCCTCGTAATTCAGTGTCATATAAGGATGGTATGGGTGGTAGTAGACTACCCCACTTACTACCCTTGTGTGCCTGATCAAGACACTTAATTCTGAGTGTCTCCAAGAGGACTTAACTACTGATTCTAGGGCGCTTTGGATGGAGCCGCCTGCTATACAAAATGACCCTCATGGTCTGCAAAAGATATGATATACATATGAATGTCATACATATGTCAGTCTACTAGAAATTCTGGTTCATTCCACGTTGTGACATAAACAAACTGAGAAGATAGCATGCCAATCAGGAGTTGGTATTTTTAACATTCTTACAAAACTGTTAATATGCATGTTATTATTGTTAATATCTTGTTATTATTGTATTTAAGTTTTTTTTTTTATCTGAAGATGTACTCAGGCTGCTTCAATGTGGCTTGCCCGGCATGCTTTATTGTTGCAAAGACTCTAGCAGGCTGCACCCATTATTACTTATGAGTAAGTACAGTGCACTTTAATGGATGTATTTTTTTTTTTTATGTGAGGAAAATAAAAGCTGCCCACGCTCGATCAGACACAGACACACAATACACTTTCTTACTCTGGAGCGTCCCTGATGGCATTGTGTGTCATTGAATGGGAGGTTGAAAGTATCGAGCATTTGACTCGCTTCCATGTGTTTGCTGGAATTACAAGAACAGGCGCCGAGCGAATCCATTGCTTGCCAGGACAGCCGAAACTGTGCCAGCTCTTCCTGTTTTAGGGCTTTCGAAAACAAATCCACGTCCTTGTCAGTCTGACTGAAATGGATGAATTACAGCAAGAGAGAGAGACTCCGGTCAAACTGAATCATCTTCAATGCTAAAAGTCCTTTGTCTGCCGGTCTACTGATTTGTAGATGGCATGTGGCGCTGTAATCTCTGCACTCTAATTTTCACTGACGTGCTCCAGCTTTTCATTCAGTGTGTGTCATGTGTTATGCATGCTAGGGTCCTTTCTTTAGGGTGTCTTGAATAAGTGGTTCTCGTGAGAATTTTCTCTGCAGAGGGCCCATTCTGATTGGATGCAGCACAGGATCCACGGAGTGACACAGCCGCAGTTGCCATAGCGATAGGAGCACAGTGCGAAGACTCATATGATTGTTCACATGCTGCTATAGGAACACTTCATTAGACAGTAGCTAGCGAATAACACTCTTTCCGTTGCTCGCCCTCCATCTAAGCCGGTCTGTCTGTTTGTCTGTCTGACTGAATGAATCATGGTGCTTTTATTAAGAAAGAAGAAATCAGAATCAGCGTTTTCACCAAAACATGCTTGATGGTCAAAGGTCTACTGTCAAGGTTGTCTAGAGTGATGGGGGATGTTTTCTCTTTTTTTCCACTGTCACAGTCGTTTCATGTCTGTGGGCGAGTTTACAGAGCTGAGGTAGAGGCGCTGAAAGGAAACTTGTGTACTTTTCATATGTGCTGCCTGAGGGGCTGCGGAGGGGGAACAGGGGAGATATAATGAGAAACAGAGAGAAGAACGTTTTTGTGTGTGTTCCAGGAAGGTCCCGTGATTCAGTGACTTCTCATTGAATATTTGCCATTCCATTTGAAAGATATGATGGCAGCATCCAGGGATCTGTTATTACAGTTAATTAGCGGATGTAAAAAGCTTTTCTTATGCAACTGTAATGGAATTCTGACAGCAAAGTGAACGTTCCCTCTGGATCTCTACTGTGAACCAACATGTGTAAAAAGTCTGATTGCATTTACTTATTTATTGCAAAGACTTATTTAGTTAATTGCTATTGTTATTCATCCTCATTATTGCAAATGTTCTCAAATTTCTTCCAAACAGAGAAGTGAACGTGAACTTTTATATATGTTTGTTACACATGAGAAGTGAACAAAGCTTTGAATTTGGTACACACACATCCAAGGCACCAGCAAAATGACGTGCTCTAGTATAATGGAGACATGTATGAAGTCAAACTATGCATATGTTCATCTTCTTTATATTTGACTTGCTATTTTAATGGTTACATACACACACTTGCACACATATACATAAATGCATTCATTATCAAGCAAGCAGGCAAGTAAGTCTATTAAATTATACTTTCAGATGGTTCCACACTTGTTATTTCCCTCAAGTCACAGGATTAAGTCAAATAAGGAAGGAGAATGAAATTTCCAGCAGTGAAAAGTGGACAGAAAAAGGTAGGAGTTCATGAGCAGAGAAATAAAAATTTCATTTGTTTTCAGCCCCACGGGACCAACACAGGGTATTCCAGTGAATAGAGGCCGTTATGAGAAATGTAAGCCCCCCGCTACACCCACCACTCCCCCGCGTCAGGGGATGTGCTTTTAAGGCACACTTATCCATCTGCCATCTCCATGTCATACCCCAGGAATCAGTCGGATGGCCGCTGCGGTGTGGTCTTTATAATGCAAGTACATCTTCTTCTCCAGGCCTCCTACCAGCGCCCCTCATTTCCCTGCTCGTGCTCTGAGGCCCGGCTTTGTGCTCTTAATGTCCCTGCATTTCCTCCAGCTTAATCATGCCTCATTTGGATCCCCTTTTGCCTGCAGGCTGTATTTTGTCTGGAGAGATTTTCTACTCTCTTATTTCCCCTCCCTTGCCGCACATTCTCAGACGCTAGTTTGCAGCTGTGAAGACATCCAGCAGAGCTAGACGGGCCCCAAATTCATATTTAATCACCCTGCATTTCATTTCACTTTCTGTTTAAGCGTGGCTCCAGCGAGAAATGCATTTCTTATCTCTTATATTATTCCTCGTGATTGCAGCGTTGAGTCAGAATGTACTGGTTGAGATATTTTGTATGTTTTGCTGGTGGTTTTTGCATAGCTTGTTAGCGTGTATCGTTTCTTGAAACTCTCCGTTGTGAGAAATTCTTATTTGCTGCCTCTGAAGGGACAGGGTGCTGATTAGAAGAAATGGACACCTGCTGTGTCTCTCAGGTCAGATGCCAGATCTTAAGAAGATGTGGTCTACAATGGGGTGGCCTTCAAAGACCACATTCTTCAAAGGCTGCAGGCTCTGAGTGTTGTTAAATGAAATGATCTAGCCTATGGAAAATGCCTTGTTTAAATGAGCAACTCCATTGCATCATGGGATGCAATGGTCTGCAAAATATTGGGAGATCAGGTCGATCCGTCATGGACGAGGTGAAGGAAGAGAATTTCCTGGGCTGCAAATGGTGGAGCCTTCACATTGATCTTCACATGCTGCTTCAGAAGGTTGTTATCACTGAAATAGCCATGGAGAACATGGCTAGAAAAACCTATTGTAGGAACAATATGATATGGTTTGTTATCCAAAATATAACACTTTTTTTCTCTCATTCAAAACTGTGACATTACTAGAAGAAAAAAAATCATCAAACGACTCAATCCTTTGATCTTCAAAAGCAACCGTCTTATTTTACCTAACAGTTCTACTTGAAGGCTAACAAATACAGATGGACTTTTTTGCAAAGAGGCTTTAAAATGTCCTTTTTATCCCTCTCCTCAGTGTTTGAGCTGTGATGCAAATGAGATGGTTCTTAGCGGCAGTTTTTAATATATTCAATCAGTATTTATGTATTCGTGTTGTTTCTCTTTTGTGACCTGAAATGGTTTATTAGGTTAAAAATGCTGTCTAATTAGACACTAATACATTGATATAAAATGTGTTCTAATAAAAGGTTATTTCAGGTGAATTCCTTTGCAAAACTGACAATTGCTGTTGTTATTTAAAGATAAATTCATTGTTGTTCAGCTGGCCATGTGACGTGTTCTATTTTCATTATACAGGCCAAACCACCTCAATGGCAATTTTTTTGATAATGACCCAGATATTAAACAAGTGTGCACCATAAGAGGATTTGTGTTCTGGCGGATTCACGCATTCACCAACTGATGAGATGCAACTCAAATCCCATCTGCGGGTTCGATCCTAGAAATCATTGTCAGATAAGTCCTCAAAGCATCCCATAATGCAAAAACAGCAGTCTTGATGCTCCTGGACACTTTATATGTATGTAGATAAGGCAGAAAGACAAGGAAAAAAAATTAAGCATAATGTAAACATGTAAGCATACGAGTATATAACCATATGAGTGGCTATTTGTGAGTGGGAATGTATCCCTGGGCCAAGACCAAATGATTAGGCATACAAAAAAAAAATTTATTCCACCTTACAGGATCAAAGGCCTTTTAGTGTCAAGCAGAATAAGGAGCTCTGATGTAAGTAGATCTGAGGACGTGTAGTATGTTGGGCGATGTGTGTCATCCTTGAACCCTGTCTTTTTGGGTGGGTGGGTGGTAGTAGCCTAGTGGGTAACACACTCGCCCATGAACCAGAAGACCCAGGTTCAAATCCCACTTACTACCATTGTGTCCCTGAGCAAGACACTTAACCCTGAGTGTCTCCAGGGGGGGACTGTCCCTGTAACTACTGATTGTAAGTCGCTTTGGATAAGGGCGTCTGATAAATGCTGTAAATGTAAATGTAAATAGATGATTCACACAGCTTTTTGAAGGATTCAGTCTGGTGCATATTGATTATATAAAACAGCCCTAGATGTTTTGCTATTATCGTTGCTTTAAATCTGGATGTCGACTCTGTTGAAGATTGTTAGACTGTGGGAGTCTTGTCCTTTAGAATCAATTATGTTGAAGAATTCCAGGACATGTAGATTCAACAAACCAAAGGTCCTGGACCTTCACAGATTGAGAACATTGAGAATTAATAAAACAAGTGAATTACGAAGAGGAGGGTTTTGTTATGTCATTGTCTCTAGATAAACTGATTGGATTTGACATCTTGTTTGAAGCCTTTGCTTGAAGCCTTTTATATCACATTTGGGTGCTTATACACATTCATGATACACAACTTAAACATCTCCAACCAGGGGAATTCTAGAAAGCAGAGACTTAGAAGTCTGCGACTTTGACTCGAGTTGTGCTTTAATCTCACAAACATTGACATGAGCCTGGACTGAGACTCGTGAACTCTCTTTATTTCATGTCATTAGGAGTGAAAGTAAGCTAAAAGATTGAGAAGCACTGCTGCCTGACAAAAAAAACTGCATTCAAAGGAAGCAAAACACATCTGCTAAGAATGTGCCATTTGAAACTAATTTTATAATATCCTCATCAAATGCTTCTAAGTCACTCCAAACTAGATCTGAACCATCTGTGCAGCGTTTTTGATCTGCAGCTCTTCGTGAATGCATTGCTTCATGCTGTGTAACACATGCAGACAGCCACAGATAACAATGCTGACCATGGTGAGAACAAGCTCACCAGGTGCTGTGGTTACAGTACCTTCACGCAGATCAAGAACAGGTGAACACGGCCAGATAGGTCAGTCCGTTGGCCATGCATAAGGCCAGGTACTGCTAGCAAACAAATCAACGAGTTGTATTAATGTTGGCCACACACATTGGTCACAGTTTTTTTAGAGTTACATTTCAATCTGTGTTTGAGATTGGACAGATGGACATTAGTTAAGTGAAAAAAAATAGAGACTTGACTAGTCTCTGCTAGGACAAGTCCCTCACAAGTTCATGCTGCTTTTAACCAGTCAACACAAAAATCACAATCCTCTGATCTTCTGGAGCTTCACCCTTCTTTGTCTGGTCTAAATTTTTTAGTTTGGCCTTTTTCTTTTGGCGTTGGCTGTGAATGAATTGTAAGTAGCAAGCTATAAAAGAATGAGGCTTAAATTCTTAATTGAGTTCAGTGCACTTGTGAACACAAAGGTCTGTTCATTTCAAAGTTACATTTCTTTGCTCGCCAGGAGTTGACTAGAGAAGGTATGCGCTGGCCAAGATTTGGACGCCTGCCTGGCTTGGTACGGGTAACGGACCAAAACACTCACTTGTGCTCTCAAGGTGATTGAAGATTAAGCGCTAAGTGGTTCTTGGCCCAGTGTAGCAAGGAAACGTAGCCTTTAATTAGGAAGATAATTGCTGATAAATTGGTTTTGAAGCAGGTTTTGATCAAGGATAACTGCTTTTTTCCCTGCACAAACAGTGATTAACATTACACAAATTTAGCAATACTGACACAGCCTGACACTTAGCAGCCAAGTCACTCTCATTAACATTGTCTTAAAAATGATTGATCGATAGTACTGGATAATAATATTGGAATAATTACAACTGACATGTCCGGTGTGGGGGTGTGCATGAGATGTTGTCAGCTGCACTGCAGGATGTGGTCGACTGCGTAAATAAATAAATATAAGTGAGCCAGGGATTTGGATGAGATTAACCCCCCTGCAGGCCCGGCCCTGGTGCTCAGTCGGGTCAGGAGGGGAGGAATTAGCCCCCAGACTTGCCAGGCAATGCCATCTGAATCTAAGCTTCATCCAATTGTGGCATTATCTCCTGTGCAAATGAGATCAGCGCATTAGAGCCATGAAGACCCTACTGCCCCGGGGCAGTAGGTGCGATAATCAGCTGCAGGGACATTCAGTGACATTGCGTACCAGCATGTCACCGCGCCGAGCAGGATTTCCATCGATTGTGTCAGCGCCACAGTCATGCGGCTGCTGATAGGAGCCTGTTGTCCTTGGTCCTGTCTGGGTGCTCATTATGTGGCAGGGATTTGTACTCTGCTCAAGTCGCCTCTCATCCCTGCTGAATGCCTGCTGAAGGTTTATAATGACTTAAAAGCCACTACAGGGTAACAACAGGCCGTAATTGGTTTTCATATGTTGCACGCGTTGGAGTCACTCCTAAGTATTATATAATGGCTGTGAGAGCAGCCCTGCCTAGCTAATGCAGTGCAGAGTTAATTTCCTTGTCAATTAGGGGGGAAAACAAATGTTTGACATTTCTAGATGTAATTAGGAAAATAATTAACCTCTACGCTTGCCCCTTAAAAGGCAGACATTTCTTTTCCTTCCCGCATTCATTGTGTGACTGGATGAGTTATTCTGCGAAATCAGGGTATAGACACACACACACACACACACACACCCCTCTCCTTCGTGTGAAATTGTGTTACCCGGGCATTATTCTGCTTTATTGTGGTTCACATCATTTAATTACATTTCTCTGCACTTAACACCATGGTACAGTATCAGTAACCAACCCTGGATGTGTCCACACTTTCAACATAAGCCATAATTGCAAATGTTCAGCGCTCTGGGGCTTTTTTTTTTTTTTCATTCTCCCTCAGAGCTGTAACTAGCAATTTAATGTCAGAAAATTATTCCTAAATCAATTTCTGTGATATTATGAACTGCAATTATGTGGAATATTTTCTCCATGTATTGGAGAAAAATGTAATGTAAAAAGAAAATGTTTTAGGAAGATTTGAACATGTGCAAAGCTAGTTTTGGTTTTATATGGATTGAGAGGTATGCTGTATGTCATGGCAACAGTGAAATTGTTATTTAATACAGTAATGGTTCTGTAATGGACGTTATTCTGCTGTGCAGATGAAGAGAGCACCAGTAGTAGCTGCGATGGTTTTAGTCATGCATGTGCATTCACACACATGTACACACACACACACACACACATGCATAAACCACATTTACCATAAACCCATCTGGAGGGGGTTTTCTGCGCCTGCAATATGGCTGCACTGGGAGTCGTCTATGCCATCTCTCGTCACTCTTCATGTTAGCTTACAGAGCTTTTCAGCCAACATGGGTGTGTGTGTGTGTGTGTGTGTGTGGCACGGCTGAAAATGTTGGCATAAGGGGGTTTACGACCATCAGCAGTCATCCAGTGTCACTAATGAGCACCAGGAGGAGGGGTACGAGAAAAGTCACATGGCTGGGCTGATAGGGGTAGACATGAGCTAAAGGAACGGGGTGGTTTTGTTGTGTGGGCTCATGCTGGAGAGGAGATGGAGGAGATGGAGGGGTGTGATGGTGGGGTGGGGGTGCAGTCAGCACAGTCCTACAAAGCGCTGACTAGATTAGCTTCTAGGGGGCCGAGCAGCAGCCAGTTTGGGAAAATATCACAGCCCATTAGTTAGGAGCAATGAAATGGAGTCAACTTCAGGGACTCCATTAGGCACGGCAAGCTTAGGCAGACAGTGTCCCCCAGCGTCTCGTTGCTATTCTGGAAGGATTGAGTGTGGAGATATAATTGGACTGGGGAAATCAAGCAAGTTTCAGTGGTCCTGGTGGGCTTGCACATGAAAAATAAGAATAGGGTCCTTTGAATTCCCATTTACTTTCCCGTTTGCGTTATTATTTATTTATTTATTGTCCAGCAAACATCTCAGATGTCCATATGAGACACACACACACACACACACACACACACACACACACACATATATATATATATATTAATTACAAACAGGAATCAAAATCCACTGCTTCGAACTGTGAATTTTGTGAGAAAAATGTCTGAAAAATACATTTTCACCTACGCACACATCTTTCTCACTGTTCCAGTAGGAAGGAAAAAAACTAAGGCTGAGTGCAGGTTATCATTGCACTGACTGCATTAATCTGCAGGTTTACTCCCGTTCTTTCCTAAAATGTCCTTCATGCACCACTGTATCTTTGACTAGCCTCAGTATTGACACTTCCGTCTTACAAAACAGTGTCTCCTGGTGTCTTTTGAGACGACAGGCCTCACTGCTTCAGGTAATTGATGTGCAATTTTTAGCCTTAGCTGAGGACATTTTCATCATTCCCATCTAGAATGGGGACGCTTGATTTAGTGAGGAGGAAAAAAACCTCAACATAGGCTTTTGCAAAACAGAGGTCATTTGAGCACTTTCTCCAATGTCACTCACAGCTTGGTGACACATTCGCTCACGTTTCCTTCTGTGAAGTTCTGCTCAGCAACTGCATGTGTTTAAGTGCCACTATAATTTGTTTATGTAACGCGCTGGTGGTCGATGATATTGACGTCATGAATAATTGATGACCTTGAAATAGTCGAGTCCCCGTGGCTAAACTGCTCTGGGGCAGGAGTGCAGTAAACAGCGTATTTGCATAAATGCAACAGACTTGTCGATCTCCAGGGCCGAGCTCCAATCGGAAAAAAAACGCATCAGCCTGTGTTAAATGAGCATTAAAAGGACACCTGAGATCTTATGTGTGGAAAAACTCGGGGGGGGAATAGAAGTGACAGTGAAAGTGTGTGGTTTGCTTGGTTCGACATGCTGTTTGCAGTATTTATACTTCCCAGGAGAAAAGGCATCTCAGAATGGCATTTTTAAATAAATGAATGCAGACATGAAATTTTGCTAATGAAATTATTGGTTTTATTCATAATGTTAAGAACTGCATGTTCAGGGTGACCATTGGTCAACATTACGCTGATAGGTTTTTCCCTCGTAGTGAAATGCAACAACAACAAAAAAGTAGAATGTGGAAAACACTGCACTCAAAGCTAAATGGAAAGTGGAGCCAATTATTATTATTAAATGTTTCATTCAAATTCATAGTTTTGAAAAAAGTAAAGACGGTCTCGGCGCATCCGTCTTTCTGTTTTCACCATTTATTTAGCTTCACTACCTAGATGGAAAGACGAGCAGGATCTGCCGTGGGTCCACGGTGGTCCGATATGCCAAACGCACCGAGGTGTGACTGCACACAGACGGCTCTTTGACTCGTTCCCCCCAGCCTCTATGTCCTTTCCATCCAATGTGACATTTCAGCAGCCCTTGGGAGGGCATCTGTGTGAATGTTATCAGGTGCTTAAAGAGAAGCCCTTGGCTCCCCAATACAAGCCCCCCACCCACCCCCGTCTGTCGCCCTCTCGGCTCTCACCCTGCCATTCGTGACCCGACTGCAGGGCTGGAGAAAGGCCTTTTGTGCTCTCCATTGACAGGGGGAGCTACCTGATGAAGAATGGGCCGAATGGAAGCTAAAGACCAGGAGCCAGTCATTCCAAATGTCTGGCCCAGAGATCCTAATCAGCTGGAAAGTGGCTGGGCCTATTTAGGCTGTACCACCACTGTAACATTTTGACTGCCACCCCCCCAAGCTGGCCACTGCCCGGGGCATTTCTTGTCATCCCCTATCTTTCCCTTTACACACACACACACACACACACATACACACACTTTCTCTGGAGCACATCATCTGGCTCTGGATATATCCTCTGCCTAAACCCGCCTTGACAGGTTTGTTATCTGTTCACCCGGTCGACAGACCCCAGAGACTTGGAGCGCTTGCAGTTAGGAAGCAGCGCAGGCTGCAGAAGCAAGTAAATGTCAAGTCAACCACCAAGGAAGGGTATTATAGCTGCCGGGGACCGGGGAGAGTATCGCCTGTCTTTGGGCTGTCGGTTTTACAGTCTGAACCCCTCCCCTTCCCTCTCGCCTCATCCGAGATGGCAGACTTTCCGCCGGACTCTCCGTTATTGATTTTGGGGCAGAGTTATGTGCTGCTTAGAATTAGATGGTTCCCACCGAGCAATGTTATACACTGCCCTCCTTCCCCCCGACCCATCCCAACGCTTGCCCCCCTCAGCGTCCGCCATGGATCGAATGGAAACGAGCAGTGATTACTGCACTCACATTTCTTCTTTGCCCCCCTTCTGTAGCTCAGCGTTCTCTAAAGTAAGCCGTAATGTGCCTGGATAAAAATCCATGGTTTTGAAACTGATAATCTGACAGGCTTCTGAAAAGTACATTTTTTTTCACAGTACAGTATGCCATGCTCTATGTGTTATGGGATACCCTGTAATTCATAAAGTATGTGCATAACATATGAATCCTTTTTTCATAATTTTTCAAATTAACTTGTGTTGAGAGATGCAATTTAGTCCTGCCACAAACTATTTTAGAAACACTTTTTTTATATCACACAGAATTTTACTACACTTTTATTCGGTTAATCACATAAGTGTACACTGCCCAGTGCACAGTATAACGGCAGAAGAATACAGCCCTTATACCAAAATGAACACTAGAGAACCAGAGGCACTTTAGCAGACCCGCCGCTGGATTTCATTTATAACCCTGCCGTGGTTGGACATGGCTGTTTGCATCAAGGCAGTGGCAGTAAAAGGTGTTAAGTGTTCAGACGGGTTGTGGCCTATGGGCCCTGGGCTCCCACGCTTAGCCTGGGCCACATGCCTTGGCAGGTCCCGTTTGAGCTTTTCAGCAGAACCTGACCTTCCCTGGCCTTGCTGCACGGAAGAGCCAAAAGTATCTTGCTGTTCAGTCAAACCATCAATGGCATGGGAAGGAGCATCAGTCCCTCAGCAGGAATTTGAGGATGGAAACAGCCAGGGAAATCTCTAAGTTTAGAGTTAAGGCTTGCCATTTGGGCCGTCTTCATTCCTGAAGCTCTCCTAGTGCTATCACATACACAAAGAAATCATTCTGAAGCCCCAGAGCTACAGTACATTGTCATGTTATCACTGTCTTACTGGTAATTGATAACAGGCCTTAACGTCCTCCTCAGAGGAGCAACATTGTTGAGAACATATCTTGAATAATAACACTGCTTACATTTACAGCATTTGTACACTTTTAAACTTTATGTACACTTGTGGTATTATTTCTGTAATCTTTGTATTTTCTGTATATACGATTTAGACTATATTGTTTATTGTTGTTGTTTTATAGTGTTGTGCTTGAGATAATCCATGGACCAGGATCAAACTCACATACTTGAACAATATTCGTGATCTAATCCAGAGCATTTTACATAATTGTTAGGCCTGATGGATTTGTGACCCCCAGTGTGGAAGGGAGGTTGGGAGGGAGCTTATTTAGTCCACTCTTGCTTGAAAATTGTTACCATGGTGCTCACTTTGGCACATACAGCTTGCAAAGTCAAGGCGAGGGCAGCAGTTAACATGGTTACCCAAGGTGAATTTAAATGGACCTGGAGTTTCAGGTCCAGCTGGGAGATCCGGAGGGGTGGGTAGCAACATGCACGTACTTAAACACCGTCTTTAAGTATGCTTTTGCGAACAGATTTAATCCACGTGGTGATGTCATTTTTTTAAGTACTTTTCTGAAACCCCCCCATCCACAAATCCTCTCAGTGGCACTTCTGGGCCTAGGTTAGCACAGGATTAGCAGGTGAGGCTATTGAAGTTGTGCTGCTGGCATTTCCTGAGCCTGGGGGGGGATGTAGGGAGTTTGGGGAAACGTACAGGGAATCATGGGTTGTATTGTTTGTGTGACATGCCCGGTGATTGGATTACAAGCACTTGAAGCAACTTGACTGGATTGCTTGGGGCTGAGTCCAATTGTCCTCGTGGATTGGATTGGAGGTTAGCAGCCTCCCATCCAAATTTACTTTGAACCAGATTACCAGATAGGACTTCACAGCATGTCTGACATAACTGCTTTCTGAGAAAACAATAAAGGGATTGGTGCCAGGGAGAAATAAAATGGGTCCATTTCTCAGGTACAGGTATGTGTTCTGTCACCATGCCCCACCCATCTTCTCTCCTTTCTTTCTTTTCACCTGCTCCAGGCATACAGTGACGCACCGGCCACGTTGAGCTATGATAGATTATAATTCAGATTGTGCATCTATGCAATGTCAGCGGGTCATTCTGACAAGGGGATCATGTGGTTGGCTGTCAGGATCTTATTTATAGTGGCAATTATGAGCTGAGCACAGTGATTTTTTTTTCTTCCTTTCCCAGGCATAACTCACATTAAAAGCAGTTAGAGAGTTGTACGATTTAATTATGATTCACTGAAAAGGTCACTTTGCAGAGCTGTTTGCAATCTGGCGAAACATGTTTCTAGAGACAAGTTAATTTAAAGATCCTTGTTCTCACATTTTCTAGTTAACACATTTACACAAGTATTTTTACCCCTATTGTGACTTTCCCACTATGAGCCATTTTGGTGTATATCTCAGAAAAAAATCCCTACAGGTTCACGTCTTTATGAGAACCAAAGGTACCTCCAATAAATCTGTACTTAATTACAAAAATGCTTAATTACAAATTATTCATATTATTATAAGACTTGTTTGTAGTAGTTTTAGCAATATAGTTATAACCACACAGAGTGCTTGTATCTGATAAGCTGCTGCAAGAGTGCATCTGTGTACATGTAACAGTTTTACACACTATAGAATTCTATACAAGATCATAACATACTGCACTTAAATTGACAAATTTACATATTCATTTTTTGTTTTTTTTCACTGAATGTATATTCCACACTGTATACTCATTATAACCTGTTAATTTCGTTACAGTGGTGATCAAGTCTTATCACCCTAACTCTTTTCAAAGATGCAAAGATGTCTGTGTTTTGGTGAAAGTAAAGCCCCCTAATTGTAAGACATTTGATAATTTAAGCTTCTCCCTGAGCACCGGGCCGTATGTGTGAAAGCATTAAAGAATATTTGCCATCCATTAAATTTATGAGATGGAAAATTCTGTCTCTTTCCCCTCCACCCCATTGCTGGCACCACGGGGAGAGGCACTTTGGTGTTCTTCTCTCCAAAGATTTACCCTGTAATCCGTGAAATAGCTGCTCTGCGCGTCCCACCGCAGAGAGAGCTTCATGCTCGTGTGCCTACCACAGATCATATACATTTCCTTTCACACTTTTTTCCTCCTCCTGCTTAGATATGTATTTTCAAAATGCCCTCTTTATTCTCATCCATTTAGACCCCCTCCTTCTCGCGCACACAAATCTGGAACCATTTCAATTTGCACATCATTTACTCTCAGCTTCAGCAGCATCCACCAGTTCATGGAGTAAAGCGCGTTTTGCTCTTCGCATGCATTTCTAGGAAGTTCTCTAAAATGATTGCAGCCATGTCCACATTCTCACTCAATATCTTCTCCCAACCGCTGTCCTCAGGAGAAAAAAAACTCAACTCTTCACCTCACACACTAGAAAATAATTGATAGAATCCAAACATAGAGACATACAGTCTAATATAAGGAGATATTGCCTTGTGTTTTCTTCTTGTTATAATGTAAATTATGTCATGTTATATAAAACCCTCAGATGCATATGCATCAATAACAATCTCTCCCAGGGCTCTGCTTGTTGCCATACAGCAGGCACAGCAGTGCGGCGTGGCAGCTGGGGAATATGGCACGAGGAAAAATGGAAATGCGGCAGCTTTTGAGGAAATTCTCCAGAGAGCTGCTTAGATGAAGGCTAGACAGATTTCACTTTTTTTATTTTTTTATTTATTAAATTTAATAACCAGTACAGGCCTCAGGAGGAGACAGAAATGAAGAGGAAACATTTGGTTTTGTGTGTGAATGAGGGTGGTACTACAGAGTTTAATGTAGAGTCAATGACTAAAAAGGAATGGGAGGGGTCAGTGTTTGGTCCATTGCTCCTTTTATTTACCGACCCCGCTTTTCCACACTTACCGGTGCTCATAAAGCGGCGGTTAAAAGCTCTGACATTTGGCCCGGCGGATAAATACATTACCCCCTTGTCACTAAAGCTCGCCAGGCCCCGGACCCCAGCGACTCTTACTGATATCAGATCTTCCACCGCAGACCGAATCCAATTAGAGGAGAAATTGGAAGGTGGACGGAACGATCTTGGGGCTCGTAAGGAGGCGAGAGTGAGCGATTGCCGGGGATGGGCGGTTTGCCCGCAGGCTTTTGATTGCACAAGCTCGGCGGCGGAAAAACGGTTTTATAACACGATCACTGCTTCATTCCAGGCCGTCTGAGGGAAAGTAGGTTAATTAGATTGGCTCATGGTGGCGGTAATAGCGCGGCCATCGGAGAGCTTATCTCACCCGAACCCTCCATGGTCCACTCCCCCCTTTTTTCAGGTAGGAACCTGGCTGCCTTTTTTAAAAAATGAAGACCTGACTCCTAAAGACATTCTGATCTTTCCTTCCCTTTGTCTGCCAAACGTCCTCTTAGTCCCGGGAAGGTTCCCCCCGGGACATCTTATACAATTTACTCCGAGACACAGAGAAATAGGGTGACAAAAGCCGCTGCTGAAAGGTATCGCTTCGCCATCTTCCCCCTCACCCCACACCGCTTCGACATTTCATTTGTTCAGTTCAATGATGTGCGGCAAGGTTGTGTGGAAAGGTGATAGTCTTTTGGGATGTGCCACTACCAGGGGGAAGTTGCCAGCAATGGCGGTGAGGGGGGGGCGCCGAGGATAAATGTCCCTTCATGCTCTGTGTTGGCCTCGGCTCACGTTGCGTTTCCTTGTTCTGCCCTGTTCTGGCCGAAACCTTTGTGTAAAGGCAGCCGCTGATGCACTAAATGGGAGGTCTTTTAACTGGAGCTTGTTTGAATGGGGAGCCTTTGACTCCTTTTTTGGTCCTCTTGTTATCAGCCAGACCCTTTGTTGCCCCTTAAGGGGAGCTAACAACACAGAACTACAGAGTTTGGTAATGGGGGCCCTTGTTCATAGCTGGGAAGTGTTGAAATCCCTCACATTGAAACTGCTCATTAGAGAGAATGTCAGTTGATAATCCGTGACTAAAAAGCTTTTTTTCCTAAAGCCATGGATGTGTTGGAAATGGGTTTATGGGAAGATATGGTCTTGAATCGTTTTACACCACGCGGCCTGCTGTTTGAGAGTAAATCGTGTGTAAATGCTGTGGGAAAGTAGATGCCCAGTAACCTCTGGGACCTTTAATGGAGTCGTGACTGAAATCCTGTTTTGTCCTGGACAAGAGTCCCGGAGCTTTGTATGCCATCAAAAAATTCAAAGCTGCATTAGCTATTTCGTAATTAACAACACACATTTTAATCCGCAGCGCATGACAATTCAATTTGTTGATTGCTTCTCTGCCCCCTTCACTATTAAGAAAAAAAAAAAGTCTTGTTGAATGTATTGATTCAACATGATGAATCCTGTATTCAACCCAGTGGAGTGAATAATTAAAATTAGCTGATAAAACTTTCAGCAGAATTACTTTCCTGAAATTACTGAACAGATGTGTCATTTTAATGAAAATCCACAGCCAAGCTCCGAGCTCCCAGCGCCTCCGTCGAATGAAAATATTATCCCCACGGCATATCCTTAATTTGCTGGTAAATACACTCACAGCCGTCTCTGACGAAGAGAGGGAGGAGGGGGGGCGCTCAGGGTGGGTGGGGGTTTGAGGGGAGTCAACTTGTCACACTTAGTAACTTGATTTCTCCCCCCGCATGCACTAACAACTATCTACAGCAATTCATGGCGCTCCATTGTTGGGGCAGCTCCCAAAGAGGACTTATTAAAATGCAATAATCTCCCTATTTAAACAGAAACAATAACCATTAGAATTCCCAGAGATCTGAAAGCGAGAGTAAGCCCCCATCTGCCGTGAATGATTAGAAGTTTGACAAGGGAATTTAATTTGCAACATTCAAAGACTAAAAAAATTTGAGCAGATCTCTCCTCTGAGGCCATCGCCATCTCATTTTCCTCCCAGTTTATTTATTTATTTATTTATTTACCTATTTATTTACTTATTTGTTTATTTGGCTGCTGCTGGGGTTTTACTCCTATGCATTCTTGAGATGTGTCCCGTTATATAAAAGATATATGGGGCAGAATAGCTAAAAAACAATTTAGTGTTGGATGAAGGGTCAATAATTCATGTAATAAAATATTGATATAATTGATATTATTAATTTATTAATTGGTTGTTTTTAGGCATTTTAATTAGATGCATTCTTAGTAAGCATTCTTTCCTGTTCAATATCATTTTGAATAGTTCCTGGTGGAGACCACAAGTGGCCGATATAAAACCTGTAGGCCTCTCTATACTAATTTACTTACTTACATGCTGCAGACACAATTCATTTAGCGCTGCTTCTTTGTGTGACACTAAATGCCGAATCACATAGAGTTATGGTTTGTTTATGCATTTATGCCACATCTGAAATGGACCTCTCAAGAAATACACCATTCCGGTGTCAACTTTATTAACATACCACCCATTAAGCATAAACAGTGCAACTTTTTATGTTCATTCCAACTTTCGCATGTAGATCATCAGCTCTCCAGGCGAGGCCATTTGCGGGGTACATGGAAACTATTAGAGCAAAAAACATTAGCAAGGCTGTGACTGCTGGAGCAGAAAACTGTAAGGTTAGAAAATGGCACCGCGGGAGGAAACTCATGTGAGGATCCCTGCATTATGCAAGGTTAAATATGCCTCATTTGAGTATTATAAGATGCAGTAATCCTGTAAGCGTGGAGTCAAATAGCTGTTGGTTTTAGTGATAACTACTTTGTAGTGTTTTGGCTAACAACGTTACCCTTTTTTCCATGCACTGGCCCTAGATAAATTATTTTATTTCTTTTTTATTATTTATTTGCTCCTGCAGCGCTGTGTCTGCACACTGTGTTGATTTCTTGTTGTAATGCAATAAAACCATTGGCTCCTGGTTCTCCCAGGGCAACAGGGCACAGGATTTTAATCAGGCCCAGTGGTAGGCAATATGAAACGTTCGGGCTGCGTGGAAGGAGGCTCAGCGGCTTGGGGAATGTATAATGTGCTGGGAGATCAGGCCTCTAATGTTAATTTAAGGGCAACCCGGAGCTGTAGGAAATCCTTCATGCTGAAGAACGGCCCCGCTTTTCCTGACTGAGGGGGGAAAAGAAAGTTTATGTCAAGGAAACAAGTTTTTGCTCCGACTGCACCTTGAGGGAGTCGGGGGGAATGTAAGACGGTGGGTGGTAAGGAGTAGCTAATGATGTTCTCGCTGTTAAAGAGGAGATGTGTTTGTTTAAAATGAAGCTTGGCTTCCTCTGTCTCTTTCTCCGACTAGTGCTGCTCCTCTCCTGGCCTGCGGAACGTTAATGAGATCCATCGCCATGCCTGAATCAGTATGCAGCTTCGGAGGCATGCAGTGGCCTCTCAGAAATACAATCAAGGCTCCAGACTGGCAGGGGAACGGCGTAGCTCTCGTTATTTGCTGGCGGATGGAGGGAGGGAGGGAGGGAGAGGTTCGTTCCGATTCTCTCCAGGTCTCCACCATGCCACGGCGCCTACCCATGTGCACCGAGGTCCATGTCTGGCCTCGTCAGCACACATACCCAACATTTAACATGAATCCTAATGCGCTTGGAGCTTGGCGGAGGATAAAAGAAGTACACCTGAGTTGCCGTACACCTCCTCCTCAAGGCTTTGAGTTTGGCTCTCTAGTGCAAAAAGTGTAATGAAAGGTCAGAGAGGAATAATTATAAAGAAACCGTCAGCACTTTCTGGAGTCTTCTAAGTTGCATTAGTTCAGAGGACAACGTTTGGCAGCATCTAGATCACCGCTGCACAGGTGCGGTGCATAATGGCCGTGAGTTGGAGCGCTCCCCGAGTTGGGCCGTGTCAAGCTACAGCGGCGCAGGGGTGCTTCATCACTCCAGACGACCTGCGCCGAGAAAAAGGGGTCAGCAGCAACCCATACGTCGCCAGAACAGCGTTGGCGGCTAAAGCGCACCAGGTGTAATGCTAAATATATATTAAAAAGCACCTTACTTGGCAAAGTCGCGCCGGTCCCCAGGGCCGCCTGCTTCTGAGCCATCCATTTGCAGCTGGGAGAGTGCGGGCCTGCCTCTAATGCCTGTGTCTCTGGTTCGAGTTGCACCGCTGAGAGTTGCGATAATGAGCTCGGAGGTTTAGAGCAGAAAAGGGGGGGGAGCGAGATGGAAGGGAAAAGGGGAGATTGCGAAGTTGCAGTCCCCGACGGCTCCGCCGAGTTATGGATCGGCGAAAAAAAAAGGCAACTCTCTAGAGGCCTGGTTAGGGCAAGCCTTTCAGCGGAGTGCATATTATGCTCGCGCTGATGTTGAAAGCAACGCTGTGGCATTTTGAAACGCGACTAATTGGCGCTGAATGGGAAGAGGCTTCTGAAGAGATATTTAGCTTGAAGTCCACACGGAGCAAATGCCTTTCAAAGGTGATAATAGAACAGCGTCAGCAGGGTATCGCTAAAGACCAGGAGCATTTAATGGCTTCCCTGCTTTTCTTTTTCTTCATTTCATGTCCGCATCCTTTCTTTCTAATACAGTTTAAACACATTCATATTTTTTCAGCACCATGTTTTCTTTTATGTATGTTATACAGAAATTAATTCAATCGTGTTTTTTTTTTTTTAATTGATGGTCTCAAATTAACAGCAAATGGAAATGTCACTTGCAGTCCCTGTTAATGAGAAAAGTCACGCAGAAACCGCCGATGACAGCTGCATCAAATTAAATGCCACGATTCGCACGGCAAATTGTATTATATCCCCGAACTGGCAAAACAACATCTTGAGTTTAGATATCTAATTATCTGGGGCCTACCACTTCTCTCGAGCCGGCGACAGTTTATATTAAATTCCCAGCTTGACTAATCAATCGCAAACCGCCTTTAAACGCCCTAAATGCGTTCTTCAGCGGCGTGCCTGCCCCCCGCTTTCCAGCTGGAGGATGATTTGTGTGTCCAACAGACCCAGCGCAAGGAGGCCTTATTAATGTTCCACTAATACCCATTGCATGGCAATCTTGCCGGCGTGGACCCCCCCACCGGCGTCCTGGCCAGGGAGCCTGATTCAGTCTGGCACAGCCGTAATAGTTTGTCAGCAAGGGCTCGCATTGTCGTCTCTGATGGTCATGGGGGCTTGACATCTGCATCTCTGTGAGGTTTTTTTTTGATTGGCTGCGACACCACAGACCTGTCAGAGCGGCATCAGCGACTGAAGAGGTGCGGGGGAAGGGGTTACGGCAGACGGAGGAGCGCAGCAGCGTTTCGAGAATATTAAATGGAGCGCTGTGTGAATATCATGCAACAACTGAGCGTTTGCTCTTGTTACGGCCTATTTTTGGATTCCGTCAGAAGGAGTTGCTCTCTTATTAACCTCTGATGGTGTCACACTTTCTCATTTATTATGTATATAAACAGTAATTCATCATATACAGCCTTTTTGCCATGAAGACAGCTCTGACCCATCTAGGCATGTACTCCACTAGACCTCTGAAGGTATGCTGTGGTATCTAGCACCAAGCAGTCAGTTGTTGTTAGGTGGTACCATGGATCCGGCATGTTTTTCCAGCACATCTCACAGACTCTTGAATGGATTGTGACCTTTGAAGCTTTCTTGACCTTTTTTTGTAGCGTGGCAGGGTATGTTGTCTTGTTGAAAGAGGTGTTCCATGAAGGGTTATACAGCAACTTAGGTAGGAGGTACGCGTCAAGGCAGAACATCGGCAAAACCATCACATTGTCTCCACTGGTATTTCTTCATCCTGGTGCGATATCTTCCCCAGGTAATTTACAGCATTTACAGCATTTTTCAGACGCCCTTATCCAGAGCGAATTACAATCAGTAGTTATAGGGACAGTCTCCCTGGAGCAACTTAGGGTTAAGAGTCTTGCTCAGGGACACAATGGTAGTAAGTGGGATTTGAACCTGGGTCTTCTGGTTCATAGGCGAGTGGGTTACCTACTAGGCTACAACCACCCCTTTTAATTAATGCACCCGGCCATCCACGCAATGCAAAAGAAAACCTGATTCATCAAACCTTCTTCTATTGTTCTGTGGTCCAGTTCCGATGCTTACATGCCCATTCGTAACGTAATTTTAACGTTGATGTTCCTGTATCACAACACTGCAGAATGATGGATCTGTTTGTGTATAAAGACAATTTGGTTCGGGTTCCCCACAAAATTATATTGTTCAAAAAGAGTAATGATTCTGAAAAATATCTCAATAATATTGATAATGTGCTCAGCCCTAATCACAGCTCTCCAATTAGCTTGACTAGATTGTTCCGTCCCATTTTGGCACAACCTGCTGCATCAATTTGGAAGCCAAGGACCAGAAATCGACTGACTTGATTCATGTGAGGTCAACCAATGACTCCTTTATGTATATTGATCTTCACGGAGGAAATGTAGAACATAAAAGGAAATGCTGGGTTTCTTGGGTTTCAAATAAAAAAAAAATACAGTAAATAAAAAGTAGAACATAAAATATACAATATGTTTTAAGGTTACACTTTTCTCTTTTCTAGAACAGTATTTTTTCTTATTCTTATTCAACATCCTAATATTTCCTAAACACTTTTTATTGCTTTGACCATTGTTTAACAATTTTGATTTTGATTATTATAATTTTTATAACGAGGTTGCGGTTTCAAGGTTGCAGATACGGGAGCATCGTAAATGAATTGTGGTTTCATTACCGCAGGTCAGACAGTCTCCTGTGTCTTCCCAGGGACATAATTAGGCCTCACATATCAAATATAGACACAATTGTGACTAACTGGCCTGTAATCTTTTTATTCCAAAGCGTGTAGACTTTCATCTTTCACCATCTGGTGGCTTGATACGTTATAAGCCATTAAAAATACGACTCCATCGGCATGTAGGGGAATGATTATATCAAACACTTCCACAAATATTCGGCAGTTATGAAATACGTGAAGTCAGAATTAAAAAATGTAGGTGTAGTCGGGCAGCCAGGTTAGGGCCAGAACTCCTCTTCCGCTCTTAACACTGATTGTGGTAATTAATTACAGATCCAACTACACCACGCTGATGGTCTATTACTCTGGCACGGAATGAAGGCCAGTAAAACAAACGACCAAATTAGCGGTCGGCCTGAAGCCAGGAGGGTCCTGCTGCAGGGTTACAGTCTTTTATTTTTATACCGGCTAATTCAAGGTTGTGTAGCCCTGCAATCAGGTAATGTCATCAAGTGGATTTGGCAGCAACTACAGCCTTTCCTTTTCATTTTTTAAAATGTTTTAGAACAAGTGCCAGCATCTTGGTGTGTGTTGTGAGCCAAGACCTTAGTAATGTGTATGTTCCTTGTTTTTCATCCTCACATTACATTAATTGCTGTGGCATATGGGATCAGTGTCACTGAATGAAAATACGAAGTGCCAAGCGCATTTCGACCAGCCACAACGTTAAATCCACACATTGGTGGTACAATGTGCCATGCTAAACTGCAAGTGTTGTTTGGAACAGTCATTTGAGGAACATGACAGGAGTTCCTGCCATATGTTCCATGGCCACCAAATTCACCGGATCACAATCTGATTGATTGTCTATAAGATGTGCTAAAATGAGGGCTATACTCAAACTAAAACTTCTGCTAATGCCTTGGTGCCAGACACCACAGGACACCTCAGTGGGTAAGAGCTGTTTGGTGGCCAGGTGGCTGGAAATGTTGTGGCCGGTTTTATGGTAACAGGAATATCTTAACAAAATTCATTTATAATTGTGCTCTCTGACACCCAGCAACACAGTCCGGGTCCCTGCAGGGTGAGAAGTGTGACATCCTAATAATGTCTGTTCCTCTTCCGCCTGGGGCACCACAAGAATGCAAACTGAACGAAGTGACAGCCAGTAGGACAGTCCGCTTGACAATATGGCAGCACAATATGGTGATCATTAAAAACACAACGTGATCATTTTTACATTTTCATGCATTCATACGCTGCCCCTGGTTTTATGGATGCAGTGACATGAGCTAAAGCTGTGTTCTCTGCAGAGTAGGCAGAGGACTATTTTTGTGAAGCCATATGCACCAGCAAAGAGCGACTATTAGATATTCCTTGTCGTCTCCAGTTCGGCCATTTTGTCACGCCTCACAAGTGCACAAAGATGGCCGCTGTGAGCTCAACAGTCCATTTCCTGCCCGTAATATTTCCGCGCCTGTCCCAGGTTTCCGCTGAACATCCGAATGCATAAATCAGTTCTGACACCTGGCTCTGCATGGGTAATGCCCCAGTGAGAGCCCCACCCCTCCTCCGGGCACGTCGGGGCACCCGGGCTAATGTCACTATTAAGAGGCTTCACTCAACCATCTCAAAGCCATAGTGACTGCTCAGGAGCCGGCCTAAAGCCAAGGCGCTAATGGGTCGTAAACCACGTAAATCAAAACAGCGAATTAGTGGAACGATCTCAAACAGATGAGGTGTAAAGTTGAGGCTTTTTTTTCCCCTTTGTCACATCTGACACTGTGAATCTTGAATGGCAGGGGGTCAGCGATGGGGGGGGTTGGGGGCGCTAGCTTTTTCCCAGCTGCAAATGCCCTTAGCTGCTAGCTTTGGCGCAGCGGAGGGTAAGGTGAAAAATGCACTTGACCTGGATTTTGTTGCTCAGGTGACAGCAAGGGAGATAAGTGGTGGTGACAGATGTGACTGATGTTGTGCCAAGCGCCCGAGAGCGTCTTAGCGACGCTAAACGACACCGGCGCCATCGTTTTATGCACTCCTCGCAATAACCTGACCCCTCACGAACCCTCTTGTGCAGCGAATGGGAGACCTAATTCTTCATTAGCGCCCGGGAGGGGGATAGCGTAGGTCGCTAATGTCATTTTCCCCCGCTGCCTGTTTTAAAGATTCCAATAACTGGGCATTTACAGTTGAGTGGGCAGGAATTGCTTTTCTTTCCCTTTCCTTCCCCTCATCTCCCAAACCCCAGTTTCTCCCCCCAAGCCCCTACCCTTTTTACTGCCCCGACACAGCGGTTGTGAAACCCAGTGACGCTTAAAGCCAGACTTATTACCCTGGTTATCTTTAATGACTTTGAGATGTATTGGCCTCGTTAATAAGCATCGGGGTGATCAATTCCTCTAATTAGGCAGCCTGCTCCCTTAAGAAATCTCGCATTAAAGAAGCAACGGATGAGCCTCAGATGTGGGACATTGTGGACAAGGGTGGGAGGGGGCAGTGTGTGTGTGTGTGTGTGTGTCTGCTCAGTGTGATTATGAAGCAAAAGGATAGAAACCCTCAGATCTCAGTCTGCCTCTGAAGATTAGCCTGCCTGTAACTCTCCGTGCCCCCTCCCCGTCGCCACATCCCCTCCCAGACGGACGGACCACTGTTCCATTTGACCGTTAAAAAACACCGCTGGGTCCACGCGTGGCTGTCGGGGGGCTGGCCGGGGGTGTAGGAGAGGTAATAATCTCCACCAGGGAGCTCCACCGGCGGCCATGTTGCCCTCTGCCTCTGTGAAGGCGATTTAGCTCCATGTGGCCAGCAGAGCGTCAGGGGAAAGAGACTCTTATTTTATTTTATGGCGGTAGTAAAATAAAATACCACATTGAAAAGGGCCAGCAGTGGGCTCTGTGCAGATCAGATCTGTTTTAAAATGCACGTTCTTGCTATATTTTTATCCAGATCTGGGTCTGGTGTGGAAAAAAAAACAGCAGCTCTATAAAAGTAATTATATGCTGATGGAATACAGTACAAGGGGGGAAAATTTAAAGGCAGACTAAATCAACGAGTGAAGGCTCTGTGGTCGTACTACATCCAAGTCCTCTATCCTGGATAGATATCAGCATTGGGGTAAATGCAAGAAAAACTGTCCAGGAATTTATGGACTACACCTTTTATTTTCCAGATCATACCTTTCTCTAATGGTGCTTTGTGCACAAGTGTGTCTGCGTGCACGTACTGCATATGACATTAAAGAAATGGCCATTAACTACAAATGTCCTCTGATTTATTGGGGTGTGGGTGCTTTTTACCCAGCATGCACCAGCCGCAAATTTATTGCCGAGCGTCACGTTTACATGATGGCTTTGTAACATATATCTGCCACATATTGTTAAATTAATCTTCCATTTAAAATTAATGGAGTTCGACTCCCCAGGTTGAATGTAATTTGGCGTCAGCGGGCGGAGACGCGCGTGCCTTGAATACCGAATGAGCCTGGGCCAAATACCCTAATCTAGCATCACCTTGAACCTCCACTGAGGGGACACCTTATCCAGCGGCAGCTAATGAGATCTTGCTCACCTCTCCAGAGAATAGGAGTGAGAGAACGAAAGGGGGGGAGGGAGACGTGCAAAGGTGGAGGGGTAAAAAATAGCTCCAAAAATAAAAAAAATAAATAAATACAAGCAGTGCATGAGAAAGATACAAAGTAGGAATGGCAGATAAGAAAAAGAATTCTTGGTGAGGGAGAAAAAATGGCCTACACAGTCATGCTTTTTTTCCCCTCTCCTTTCCTGAACTCTTCTGAGAATCGCATTTCGACAAGCCTCATGTATGTATGAAAGACCCGGGACATGTTGAGATGAAATGAATTTTATATCATTATTTCAAATTCCCTCCCGACCCCTACCCGGGGGGAAAGGGGGGTAGAGAGAAAGACATCTGAGGATTCATTTCACAGTTAAGGATGCGCCACTCAGCATGATGTCGCCTGTTCTTCCATAATTCATGGTGATCCAGGGACCGCTTTGTTAAAGACGTTTTTTTTTTTTCTTTTCTTTTTCTCAGGGAGCTGCAGAAGCTGTACCCGTCACAGTCCTCTCCTGTCCCCCTGCCCGCCTGTTTGTTTTCTCAAAATAATACAATATGCTGTTCATTTCTCAGGGCAGAATCATGGCCTTGAAAATAGGGCAAATCAAAAACTACTGTTGTTTTTTTTTTTTTTTTTTTTTTTTTTTTTTTTATTAAGGAAATGCGCCAAAATCCACATGAGCCCTTTGCTTTGAGATGGGTGGGTGGGTAAATTATGTTTCTGACCGATTTTTCTCTTCCAGGCAAACATCTGTAGAGTGTCGGGTTCATTAAATCTATGCACGTTAGCAGCGTTTAAGTGGGTAAATCCTCTATTGACTCCGTTATCAATATGTTTTTTTTTTTTTTTTTTTTTTACCCCAACCTACTTCCCCCACACTGATGAGTGAACAAACATGCTGTGAACATCAATACACGTGCAGTGCTGCACACACACACACACACACACACACCATATACACACCTTGGTGTGTTAATCCATTGTATTTGTAGGGATCCGGCATAGGGATCTCAAACATTTAAACTGTGCCCTCGAGCAGATGGGCAGCCTGGTGACCCTTTGCCAGTAGTAAAGCTCCTAGCGTTTGTCTTGGATGCATACGCTTGGATCCGCACGTCTGTGCCCCGGCCAAGATGGCGGATTAGAAGTGTTTTACGGTGGGGTACAATTCTGCTTTGTGAAGGCGATTTCCCTGCGCAGTGTAGGCTGGGCTGCAATATTTTTCCCTTCTGCTTACAATATGTCATCTGTAGGACCTGTTCCTGGTTAACTGCAACAGGAATTGACACTTCATGCAACTGCATAGTAGTGGTTTGAACTGAGAGGATTTAACTGTGCAAAAAGTGTTCCAATACATATTATATTGAAATAAATAATATATGATAGACGTGGTAGTACAGTATGCTTACTCTGAAATTTTATATCTGTCACATATTTGTCATCAGATTATACTGCACTAGTCTAAACTACAGCATAAGTTTGCATTACACATGATTTTACAGCTGGGACCCACTTTTCTTCCTGTGGCAGATAACAACACAAAATGGTCGCCGTGGCAGCAGCATGTGGGAAGGCTCTGTGTCGGTTGCCATTCTGATGTAAGCCGCACCAATGTGAGGTTGAACACCTCAACGTCTTTCCCTTGGGGCGGATATTGATGAAGACTCGGGATTGATTAGCAAATAGGTCGTTGTCAGCCGCCTTTGAAACAAGATGACGGAGAAAAAGGACCTGAATAAGTTCATTCCGACAATGCAGACTGCCAGCACCGCCACCTCCACTGGCTCCTCCTCGATCTTCATTCTCCGCCAGAGATGCATCGAGTGGGCCGGGTTATTAAGTTTCATCTGCCAAGGGCCGTTTGATTGTTCAAGTCCGCACGATCAAAGGCTTTTCAGGCAATTATGTCAATGTTTTCAAGACCCTCAGAAGCTGTAAATGGAAAGTAATTTCTTGCGATGTGTTCTGCCACGTTCTCTCAGGCCTGAGGAGCACTTTGAAATTGAGTTTTGAAATTGATGCTGCAAATGTGATTCAGCTGAAAACAACAACAGTGTTTTAATGGCTGCCTGGGCTGTGCTTCTTTAACAGGCCACCGACTGTTAGTATGTTGGGTTCACCTTTGTTTGCCATTTGGCAGTATGTGGACCGCTCAATACAATTCATAATTGAGCGGCATATGAGGACCTGGAGCTCGGCTCAGACTTTGATGTTCTTCAAAGTAGCGAGAGGGCAGCAAGTTCTTCAAAGCTGTAACTGCTGAGAGACCTGAGAGAGATCTTCTCTGTTTATGTGGTAATTATAGGCTTGTAAATATGGAAAAATCAACAGAGCAACAAAGTTCTTTCTGATAGATGGCTTGGCAACTTTTGGTTTGGCTTGGAGATCCACTGAGATGCCCTGTGGACAAGGGAAACGGAGGAAAAACCTGACATATTGCCTACAGGCTCCTCCCATTTAAAACTTTGTTGATAAAAACATCATTAAAGTTCATCTTCTGGGTGGCAGGAATAGTTACGCGCCATTAATGCTGTGACAGTAGCAAGCATGCCCCGTGCACAATGTCGCATACAGCTCCACGAATATCAGCACCTGTGTGTTTTGCTGTGCATGCTGGGATGGATCAATATTATCAGACCCTGTCTCAGCAAGTGGCATCCTTACTGAGGTCAACCACAAGTCAGCCGTTAAGCCGCCCGTGTCCAAAATATTCTAGAGAATACACAGATTAGTTCGTTTTTTCCCCCCTTAAATCAGTAGTGCTCTGAAGTTGGGTAGCATGGCAGCGATTTTGTTTTGGCTGCAATACAAACCTTTCGATGACCTCCCTCGGCAAAATTAGATTTAGCAAAGCGTTATTTTCTTTTCCTAGGAATGGAGTGCCTCATTTAAATTAGTTTAAATGTTTTTTTTAAATGTGTTTGGATCACAGTTCCAAGCACCAAAAAAAAAAAAAAGCGTTTCTCTGTGGTGCCAGAGAATTAAGCCATTTTACATTAAATTCAGGCTTTTCAACTGCCGCCAGAGACATTTCAGTGTTTGAGTCTGTTCATCTGTTGTAATTGTCTCCAAAATTACATTTTAACGGGAGATTGTCGGTTAGGGGGCATCGTTTCTTTTACTTTTGAAATGTTTTTAAAGTTCTTCTTGTGTGTGCTATGTTTCATATAACCCAAAATCCTGTGCTGGGATGGCAGTACTGAAAACATTAACGTATTAATGCAGTTCATCTGGAAACCTTAAAAAAAAGCAGACAAGGACAATCCAGCAACCACATCTACAGCCTTCAACCCAAAATGCATTTCAGATTTCAGTTGCACACATATCACACATATCATAGCTAATAAAATTAATTATGTAATGTTATTGTGTTAAACACTAAACAAAGCGATAATATTTCCAAATATATATATAATGGTGTGGTCTCTGTGGTGCAATCGGTTAGCGAGTTCGGCTGTTAACCAAAAGGTTGGTAGTTCAAGCCCACCCAGGGACGAAAAGTGTCATTTTGTTGCCGGCGGTTCATTTTGTTGCCGGCGGTTAAGGAAGCGGCCCCGTAATCAGAAGGTTGCCGGTTCGAATCCCGGTCTGCCAAGGTGCCACTGAGCAAAGCACCGTCCCCACACACTGCTCCCCGGGCGCCTGTCATGGCTGCCCACTGCGCACACAGGGTGATGGGTTAAATGCAGAGGACAAATTTCACTGTGTGCACCGTGTGCTGTGCTGCTGTGTATCACAAGTGACAATCACTTCACTTTAATCACTTAATCACTCAGCAGATGCTTTAACATATTGATTATGCAAGAAAACAAGTGTTTGTATTGCCCAGCCTGGATTTTCCCAGTGTGGTCGGGTCAAAGCACACACACCAGCAAGTGTCCTCAGGACTCTGGCTCCTTAAACAATCACCCCTGTGAAGAAACGGGCAACAGGCATGCCAAGACTTGGTGGCATTGATCCCTCCCCCAGTCTGTTGGGCCTCCTCAAGGGGCTGGTTTTTCAACGGCAGATTGGCAACACATTACGCGTTTCAAAGGGAAAGATTGAGAGAGGAAGGCAAGTCTACCCTGAATAGTTGAAAAGGAATGAAAGGGCTTTTTCCCCCTGATCTATAAATGCAAAAGCCTTTGGAAATGTCGCTTCATGCCGTCCACATTCAGAACTCCACTGTTCTTTTTATTGCTCACGGATGCCTTTTTAATCTTTTTTCCTCTCAATATTTTTCGGTCCCGCACAACAACAGAAGGGGAACCGGAGAGTCGTTGTGTGAGATGAGAGATTATAAACTGCGCCTGGTGAATAAAACAGGGCCAAGGGAGAATGTGCTGACTGCGGCGATGATTTAGGAGGGAAGTCGGATAAAAGGACAGAGCCGGGGCTCGTTTTTCACCCGCCCGGTGTCCCACGTGGACACGCCGGAGACCGGGGGGATTTGTTTATGAGTTTCAGCTGTGCCTAAAGCGCCGCCTCGCCCCTCGACAGACACAGTCGGATGTTTCCACTGTGAGCTCCAGCCAAGCTGCACAGACAGACAGCCAGAGAGAGAGGAGGGGAGGGGGGAGACTCCATTGTATCGTCGGCAGCATCTGTGCTGAGAGGGATCGTGGGTAAACTTGTCAACAGGGGGTTGACGCCGCATAATCATCTCCTCAGGATGGGTTTGGAGGTGGAGATGGATTGCCTAAATGTCTGAGATGTCAGTACGCATGCCAGCAAACAAGGAGGAGAGGTGGCAGCAGAGAGGATATTTATTCCGTCCCCCCTCTCGCCGCCTCTCAGCGTTGATGGTCAGGGCGGGGTCTCCGTCCACTGCATGCGCGCATACATCACCGCCACAGAAGCTCACTTCCTCGGCCCAGGACTCATCTGTTTGTGTTCCCGGCCGTTTCCTCGAGTGTGGTCAGGGGAGCGCAGACGGATTGTTATTTTAGAGGATGTTATGTCATGCTGAAGAATTTTTGGCACTTTCAGCCGGCCTTGGAAAGAAGTGCAGTCTGCAGAAAGGAGACCTTGACCAAAAAAAAAAAAAAAAAAAAAGAAGGAAAGAAAGAATGAATACGAGCCAGAGAGGAGCTCCCCGTAGAGGAAGTTCGGATTGCGTTGCATGATGTGAACAACTGCTCCTCAGCTTACCCCGGGATCAAAGAAAGACGAGAAAGGCAGTGAAACATTTATGAGCGCCAGCGATCTGACCAGGGGGAAACATCCCAGCAGTGCTGCACACAAACAGGCCAAGCGAGGTCGCCGGAGGCCCAGGACCGAGTGGGACAGCAGTTTTATTTTTAGGGTTGTGTTTTTTTTTTCCCCCCTTCCCCTCTCCTCTTTGTTGTGTGTGTGTGTGTGTGTGTGTGTGTGTGTATGTTCCCAAAAAACACAAGTCCCAGTGGTGAATAGCTGGCGAGTGACAAATAGCACCTGCTTTCCAGTCCATTTGGTCTGCGGAAGCGGAATCTCCTCTCCCCGCACACACACACCCACACCCACACACTCTTGTGCATTTAAATTTACTCTCCAGGCTATGACCTTTGGGGATGTGACCCCTTTAGCCCCCGCCTTCCTCTCCTCTCCACACCTCTCTCAGCCCCCAGGGGATTGGGGACCTAATGGACTCAGTGTTAATTGCTTGTTGAAGGACAGAAGCTGTTCCTTGTGGCCTGATTGCAGACTCCCCCGGGAAGACAACTGTCCGTTCTGCTATTGTGTGTGTGTGTGCGTGTGTGTGTGTGTGTGTGTGTGTGTGTGTGTGTGTGTGTTCTGCATTAACATACTACCTATTTGGGAAAACCATACCTAACATGTTTAAGATGTTAGCAAAACACACACATAAGTATATATACATATTTGGGAGAAGCACTGATGTGAAAAACATACTTTGTTCCAGTCGTGTTTCTTCCCTGCAACACACACACACACACACACACACAATCTAAGACTTACACAGACCCCCCGTTGTCCACCCAGGCACAGATTAGGGCATAATGTGTTGTTGTTCATGCTGTGTGCTTCTCCTCTGCAGTTCCCACTGCTGGGCTCCAGAGCCCCGAGCCTCCAGTTAGGGATCAGATAAACAGAGTCTCTCCCCCTGGCCCCCATGTCAGCCTCATTTAGACGGATACCCCACAGAGGGCAGAGAGGGGAAAGGAGACAGAGAGAGAGATTTATACTGGAGGGGCAGCGAGTGGGAGGCTAGAGCAGCTCCCGGAGACCTCTGCCTCCTCCCCGCTGATGAGGAACACTTGTCTTCTGAGCAGCCGATACCCCCAGAGCACAGACCCCCCCCCCTTACCTTACAAGGCGCAGTAAAACCTTCACTGCATTCTCCCCCATCCCTCAGTCCCTGGCTCAGCCTCCTCTTTCATTCTTTCCCCTGTGGCTTGAATGCAGTCGTTTGTATGTCTGTCAATTATGTGGATACAGTAAAAATGAAAACAATGAAACAATGCATCCAGTTGAATCAATAGCAGACACAATTTGTGCCAAATATGTGGTCACATACGTTACTAAATAAAAGTTTGCATGCTCCTACTCTGCTCAGCTATTTTGAAGAACCGAATACAAGATTAATACAGTTGCAGCATACAGTGAATATGAAATTGCTCCAAGAAAATGATGAATGTTAAAATGAATATGAAACTTCTCCAAGAAAAAGGGTGTCAAACTATGCAATGCGGTTCAATGTATGTGGATCTCTAGCTAGTTAGACAGACACCTACTCATTTATGGGTTCGCATTTTTACATCATAGAACAAAACTGGAGACATAGTATTATGAAATAATTATGTAAAAAATGTACATTATGTGAAAATTCTAACAAAGTCAAACTAAGGTATTTTAACATTCTTAACATAGCCTGTCAGTTCCTGGTCATGACCTGAAGAGGGAATTGTGGAGCAATTGAATAAATACATGCAGAAGTTACATGACCCTCAATCAATTTAATATGTTTAAATATATTTTCATTGGTAATTCATGTAAATGTTCTGACCGTAACAAATACCCTCATTCCCCTTTCCTGTGTGGTTCGCATCTCACGCTGCATCAGCTCATCAGGGCTGAGCTGGAACATTTGGGCCAACTAATAACACGCTACAGTCAATCAGCATTGCCTAATGTTTTTTAAATCCGTTTTGGTTAACTGGACATGATAAATCATCTCTCTTACATGCGCGAATAATTTTCCAAGATTGAGCTTCGAGATTCAATTACCTGCAGTCCGTGGGGAGGTGCGGGGAACTGAAGGAACGTAGGCAACCTGTCCTCAACGTTGCGGTGGCAAATGCTAATTACGTTTCACAGAGGCACAAAAAACATTATTCTCTCAAGGTCTCTTTAGTGCAAAACAAAAAAAAGTGAGTTTAAACGGGGGGAAATGAAATCATTAAAACTTACTAAATGTTTGAAGCGTAGGCTTGGCTCCCTGTGCTATTCACATCATAGGGCATTTGATTAATGACTGCGTGGCATTTAAATGGAGTCTCTGGCCGTCGCAGAGCTCCGCTGCCTTGCCTACCTGATGAATATGCAGGCTTTCTCTACTGGTGTTAGCAGGCACACTCCACCACAAATGCATGTAAAATGCTCTCAGTATGTCTGTATTGCTTGAACTGGTCTGACAATGAGATGTTGCGTAGTGCTGCGAAACCTGTACAACTTTCAGCTGACATTTTATGTCAACTGTAGCATAATTTGCTTGTACAAAGACTCTGAATTATGAATCCTGCATACCGCAGTCTTAATCTTTTGACTGAGGACAATATTAGAACTGCATTCTAGTTACTTTTGATTATTTAATTGTGCCAAAATTTGGCCCAGAGTTTCATGAGTCAAACTCGTGTCCTGCAGGCCACATCCCATGAGATCACGTTATATAGATCTACTGTCATGGCGTGGCAAATTCTAATGTTCATACCAATGTGAACATTACCGTAGCCATATTTTATACCGTGCTACAGTTCTACGCTCCTTCAGCTCCGGTTTAAAATCCTCGTCGGAGATGAGCCTTGCTTGAGACTGTGTGACAGGCTGGGTCTTAAGTTCTTCGAACACCTACTCAGTGGAGCTGTAAAGTTTGGTATGGATTTGCAGATGGTTTTGAGGCTTTTGGGTTGAAGCCTAAATCCACACTGCACCATAATCCCTGACTTACTGCCTACAGTGGCTACTCCTCAGAGGATGAGTTTTGTGCTCGGGGTGCTAAATCACGGGTGCTATGGATGACCTGGAATCTCTGTGTGTATGTGTGTGTTATGGGGGTTTCCTTTTCGCTCCCAGCTCTGCCAGGCCATACATGGAGAAGATAAGAGCATGTGAAGTTCTGCAGAGAGTGCTGTGATCGAAGGCACTTCATACTTCAGAGTCCTAGTGGCCACCATGCTGTTTTCATTTATCTTACCCATCAAATTGACTTCACAAGTCGAGTCCCATCAGCATGCACCGCTTTTTTGTAAATCACAACTTGTGTCACTTTTACGTCATCAAAATTAAGATGTCTGCAGGTCCCCTGCTTGTGTATCAGAGGAAGGCTGAGAGACAGAAGAATGGGTTCAACCTTTTTGATTCCCCATTCTTATTTTTTTTCTTCTGGAGGAAATGACTATGATGACTGTCAATCAGAGACTCCCGAGAAGAGACTTGAGGATAGACAAGTTGAAGAGTGGTCTTCAAGTCACATTACCATGCTTGTTGAAAGCTCCCAGCTCTCTCGCTATTGCATATTATTGCCCAGTGACAGGCTGGAGTAATGACTGCAAAAGGGCTAATGGCAGGTGGCAGCAGGTGTGAAATGCATAACACCACCATCCCCTCCTCCACCTTGTCCTCCCCATTCTGCACGCAGACTCTGTGGTCACGCCATTTTTCACCGGGCCTCCTTTGTGCAGCTAACTCCAAACCACATGTGAGAGGCCTGAAAGGGAGCCATTTTGTTCAATTTGTCTAAAAGCCACTGACTTATGTGACAATTTAAAGACTTTGGGCTGTTAAGATTTTTAAACCACTGTGACCGCTGATGTATTTGACCTGTGAGCAGTCCATCTGTTCCTTTCTTTCCCTTTTTCTCCCTCCAGAAAATGCTGGTAGACAGATGAAAAGAGCACCTGAAGCGGATAATGTAGGCGCTATAAAGTTGGAGGTGCTTTTAACTGATTTTTAACTCAATATAAACTTTGCTTGTGCAATATGTTTTTCTCATATTGACTCTGAGTCTGTTGCCGGGCCATGTCAATGTATAAATCCCATTCAGTCCTCGGCATTATACCAAAAAAATTACTCCACACTAGCAAACATGGGATTTGAAAGAATTCCGCTATATATCCAAAACCTATTGTGCATAGCACTGCAGCATTAGCACTCTGATGCACCCTGTATGCTGCTGACTCTGAATACAAAGTGATGTGTTGATGTAATTGGCCCCATGTCAGTTACAGCATTTACGAGCAATTAGGAGCATTCAGTTGGCGTACCAGCACTAAACTAGCGCAAATTGTGCATATGGGCAGGCATTTTAATAATGTCTCTATCTAAAATTCTAATTATTAGAATCTAATAATCTAATTATTAGAATCTAATAATCTAATTATTAGATAGGGTGGTGGCCTAGCCGGTAAGGAAGCAGACCTGTAATCGTAAGGTTGCCGGTTTGAATCTCGAACCGCCAAGGTGCCACTGAACAAGGTACCGTTCCCACACACTGCTCCCTGGGTGCCTTTCATGGCTGAAAACTGTGGTGAACAGTGATTGATTAAATGCAGAAGACAAATTCTGTTGTGTGCATTGCATGCTATCCTGCAATGTTTCAAAATGACAATTACTTCACATTTACTAATTATGTATTTTTAACATATTCATCTCCCAATGTCTAGCAAGAGAGGTACGAATATGAAACAGCTCCCCTGTAATTGGTGCCTCGTAGTAACTCCATAATAAAATCATTGGTTTTGTAAGCACAGTGGTTGGCTGTAGCTGGAGCCAAAACCTGTAGGTTTGTGTTGCATTTCATTAGACGAAGCCGTCTTTTTTTTCTCTGTAGCACGCTGTTAGTTAAACCCCAAAGTCACTAATTCAAGCCATCTGGGAATGCCCACACACAAACAAGCAGGCATAGAGCGAAATGCCCGGTGCTCATGTTGCTCACCACCCATTTCATGGCCAATTAGCTCTACATTCATTTTACATATTTGCATGTGGATCTGATATGATCTTTTTTGTTTAGTGTTTAGCAACACTTACAATTTTAGTGCATACCAAGTGAATACCTGAAATCTTATTAATAGCATAAGGAAGCAGACCCGTAATCGAAACACCTTCTGCAGTTGGTCCGTGGTCCAGTTCTGCATTTTATGAATGTTCAGCGGAGGACAATTGTGGTCACAATTGACCATGTCACCTGTTGTCCTTCCATTGTCCTCCCTTGTGGCACTTTTTAGCCTTTGCACAGCAAGAACACCCCATAATCCAATCCATTTTTATTTATTAAGCCCATTTAAAACAAACAGACAGACATCCAGTACATAGACTTCTTCAAGAACAGTATGTTCACATGCTGTTGATAGTTTTCTAGACAATCAGTGTCATTGACTTCACATATCACCTGGTTTTAAATTTGTGGCTGGTGGGTGTATATTAAGAGCTAGGTGTGACATTATACCTGACTACAAGCCTCTTCTTGCTACTGAGGGACCGATAACTAGTCTGTCAGTCACCATCACGGGGGTCCCAGATGTCAGTAGCTGTGACACTTTACAAAAAATAAAATAAAATGTAATAATTCAGATGATCTGAACCTGCCATAAGGAACAAGGCGGAGTCAGACAGACTGTCTCAGCATTCTGCTGTTTTACATTACATTAATTATCTGCAAGTCAAGAATGGCACGGTCCCTGATGTGCAAGCTGAAGACAACCTCGGCGAAGGAGCGGTGGAGTGTGAAAAGCTATTATGTCTGTATTAAAACGAACATGAAATAGACAAGGGGCAACATTCACACTCTTACAGATGCCCTTGGTGTATCAGCTTGTTATTTTGTTGCTGTGTGTAGGTGTGGGTGTGGGTGTCAGTGAGTGTAGGGCTGCGCTGCACTGCACAGAAATGGTCGATGTCAGATACTCCTTCACCCTTTCCTGCCAAGGTTGTCAGTCACTTCATTCTCAAGTGTAACTATTGTTTGTTTTGGCAAAATACAGAAATTCGTACAGAAACGTGTCAAGGGAAGGTAGATACAGTAGACAAAGGACTCTGGAAATTAGGCGCAGCATCCAGTCAGCAGGGGGTGCTAGACCTGTGGTGGTTTAATTTTTAATATCAATGTGGAAAGAACTCTTTGCAGGCTGAACTGGGGGCCAGAGGGGTTAATTTTGTACAAACGTACACACCATCTAATTAAAGCTGTGTATTCTGTGTGGATTGTACTGCTGCGTCTACTCCTCTAGCATGGCGGTGAAACCGTTAACTCGCCGAAGCGGGCCCCTGGTTGCACTTTCGATGTCGCTATTCATCTCCGGAGCTGAATTTTTCATGTGGTAATTAAAATTTGTAGGTCAAGTCTCCCATGACACCTATTTTTGCTAATGTGGGAGAAAGCAGCGGTCGGACTCGTTAACGCTGCTCTTTTGCCGAGCCGAGATTTAAAGGATGAAGGGTGACATTTTCCCCCATTTTGTAAATTAATGCGATTGATCTGCCTAACAAGAACAAAGTTAGGCTTCCAAATACCACATGATAAAGAGATTAAGCCTTTAAATGGCTTTCCAAAGGCAATCTTTATTGCCGGGCCCAGAGCGGGGCCACTGAACTTTCGGTTAGAATTTCTAATAGGCTGTGGGCTTGAATGTATAAAATGTTGTTGTGGAGCTGTACAGATACTAAAAACACTGTCTCTCTGTGTGGGGCCTGAAATTCCACTGTAGCCCAGGTCCACTTGAGCACCAACACCACGAGGGAAGCACAACAAATCTGGTACATATTTCCACTTGGACGCAAAAGTCAACTGATTAGATTCCGGTCAAGGTCACGGCCAGTGTGTCTGCAATCTCGAGCGCGATATCTCACGAAGGCCTTGAGGGAATTCCACATGTTCACCTGGACTCAATGATGCAGTGATGAGAATTTGGTGGTCAAAGGTCAATGCCGCTGTAACTTCACATCCTTGTTAACACAATATATCAAGACCCCCTTGTGGGAATTTCTCAGACGTTCACTTGGACTTGGACTGATTAGATTTTGCTGGTCAAAGGGCAAGGCTGCTGATGGATGTCTACAGTGCAGCAGAACGATTGGCTAAAATGGAACTTGAACCGCGAGGTGGCAATTCTAGCTTGGGAAATGTTGAGTTGGTTTTAATTGCATCGGACTTCTCAACACGACAGTGTTTACCTTGGAAAGGCTTAGTGCTGAACCACTTTCAAAATCTACGAAATTTTTTTTTTTACAGTAGGCCTTTGATCTCGATATCCTTTTTGTGGCCAGGGATTTCTCTCTTGCTCTCTTTTTTTTTACTCTCTCTCCCTTTTCTTTCTTGCTGTTTTTTGTGGGGATGGTGGTCTGACTTTGAAGTCATGCCAAGGCCCGGTGCGTTTGTTGTGTAGTTTGTTATTTCTTAGGTCCGTGGTTTGTGCCTAGAAGGACTGGTTCTAATTTTCCTCTAGTGATCTCAATGGCTGAATTCCATTTAATTGCCCTTAATGCTGTATTAACTGTTGTCAAAATATTTTTACTGATGTCATCCTAATTCAATCTGCCGCGTGTACAGCGGAACGCTGGGGTCTGCTTTCAATTTTCCCTCGCTCACACACGCAAAAGCACACTGAGCTCAGGTAATTATAAGTCTTCAGAAAGAGGCATCGGGATACAATTTGTCATGGCCTAACCACCCATTCCGTTCGGAGGGGTTAACATTCTGTTTATGTTACGGAGCATTCAGCCTCTAATTAAAACAACATTACATCCCCCATCTGCCAATCTCCAGTAATCTTCTTTAATTGCAGTAATTAAACTGTATTTACATGTTCAGAATAATTGTAATTTAGCAAATTGCACTCTCCTCTCGTTGCCTCTCGGTGCATTTAATCAGCGAGAGCTGCAGAACTGGAGTGTTTAGTGAGGACGGGAGTGATTTCAGTGTTTTGATTTCGGTGCTGGGGTTCTTTTGACAGGGTAAGTGGACTCTAGTCTGGCCCTCTGCGAGGTTAGCAAAACAAAGCCAGTGGAGGGGAATTGTGGGTATTGTCACAGAGCTTTGATTGTGCCTAATTACAGGCCTGGTTGCCTTTGTGAAGCGATGCAGAGAATCGGTGTGCACGTTTTTTTTTTTTGTTTTTTTTGCTTGTATAGTACAATTGAGTAAAAAAATTAATTCCAGAGTTTAATTATTGCAGCAGTGCAAAAGATCATTTACATTTTTTAGATCATTAGCATTATGTGAGGATTAATATGAATGCTGACATGAGAAAAAAACATTTTAGGGTTGGGTATTACACCATATATAATTCTATGTACAATTATATACAATATATATTTGCAGGATGGTTGCAGGCAAGAAGAAAATGCCTGTCTGGGGAACATTGCAACGTCTGTGTTTGATTTAGGCTGTGAGTTCCTGCACTGAGTGCTGATTGGTCCGTCTGCTGCGCATAACGTTCATATGTCAGTGGTGTTAATTGGAAACAGTTGTCCTCTGTTTCCGAGAATGGCAGGAGTCTCTTTCAATTTAGGAAGTGAACCAGCCCACAGGAAACACTTAACACTTTAACTAAACACAGGACCTTTTCAATTACAAAAAAGCACCTTTTGAAATCACCTTTTAGATGAAATTGTTCACACTGATGTGGGATCCGTGGTCACACAGAACCAGAAAGCGGGTTTCCTTCTCAAAATACAAGCACTAAATCCCCTATAAAGCCACATGTAAACAAAATACTTACATTACAATAAGGATAAACGCTATGGCTTAAAACAAATACTGCAAAGCCACACTTCAGTTCCAACCATGATTTATGAGATGCTGTTTGGCTGATTTCATAATGTACATGTGTGATAGTGATTTAATATAGTCAATTAATTGCAAATGTATCACAGAACTGTATGACAGTCAAAATTTTTGGCATACAGTTATATGCCAGAAATGCATATAGCTGTACCAACATCCCAGGCAACATTTAGATGGATGCCTGTCTTTGAATTTTAAAAGGCAATTGAAGTGCTGAGAAGATATAGTTGAGAGCAGTGACAGTAAAAAGCTTGCGCCGCTAAATGACGTCCTAAGACGGACGGAGGCCCGAAATCCTCATTAGCCACAGAGTAGCTCCTCCTAATTAGTTTCCATTCAGTGTAATTAGCATGGATGAGGCTAATCAGCTGATGTGAAACCAATCTAACGCTTGGGATAAAATGTCCTTGGCCTCTCTTTCATGCAAGGTTCAGAGAACTTTTTTTTTTTTTGTCAGGTGTGATTTTTCCTTTTTTTTGGCCTGTTTTGAAAGGATTGAATTGATTGCATTTCATTTCTCCCCATTTTGCTTTTAAAGTTTTTTTTCCCAAGAATATTATGGCCATAGACTGTAATTTACTTCTGGGTGGTGGAAGGCTTGAATGGCATTACAACACTTTGTCTCCACACTTTCATTTTACTTCAAAGGCAAGGTCAAAGATAAGCCAGAGGAAGATGTCATGAGGAGGGCTCTGAAAGACACACGAGGCCGTGGAGATAAAAGAGAGGAGAGTGCGTTCTTGTTAGGCTGTTTTTCTTTTCTATGGGGAGTTTCGCCATAGCCCCCGTTATTCATTTTCACAGTGGAGTGTGTCAGCGAATCAGGATTCGATAGAAGCTCCCTTTTATTTTTGCCTAGGATCACTTATGGCCCTGTTTTTGCTCTAGTTTTGTATGAGGGGATAAATAATGAAAGAAAAAGGCGTTTGTTCATTCTGACAGTTGTTTGGAGATGTTTTTTTTTTTTTATCTTCTTCGATTCTTTCTTCCTCTCAAAAGAAGCCTGTATTTTTTTTCCTGATCAAAACAAATGTTAATGGCTATGCTTGTGCAACACAATAGACAAGTCATGCTTCACTCTGTTTTGTTGTTTTAAATGTTGAATTGTGTGGAAATTGCATGTAAAAATATGCAACAGTCTGTCATCTTTTTTCATCCGTGACAGACGCTCGGTGTTTATCTCATTTTATCTTAATGGGAAGAAATTTTAACCCAGCTTCTGTGCACCACAAGCCGGTATCTGTCCTACATCTGGAAACAGATGTATATTTCATCATAAACAGAAAACAGAACCTTTCTATCTGTTCTGAAAGCGCAGTTGTGGTAGATGCTACAGAATCCTCCGGAGGGACAGGATATTGCGGGCCGATCTGAAGCTTTGTTTTAACGTGGCATCACGAGAAAGAAGCGATCACAGCAAACGGAAACAGTGGACGCCTTCTGGCATGATTAGAGGTGCACACGGTCACAGAAAAGCCAATAAATTACACCTACTTTGACATTTCCCTTTCCTTCCTTCGCTCTTCCCCCCTCGTCCACTCCATTTTAGAAAATTTCTGGTTTCTTTCCTGAGGCTGGCTCTGCGTGTGATGCAATGGCATTTTTTTTTTTTTTAAGTGAACTTTTGCCATATGCCAGATCTGCCAAAAATATTAAGTGCAGCTCTCTTCCCCAGCCAAGTATCTGGCCATCTGCTGAAGTCTTTATCCACCAATGCCGAGGGACTTCATCAAACCGAAACAGTGAGGGGGAGCGATGGCGCACTATACATCTGCAGCCAAGAAATCACAGCCGATAGCACTGCAGGCTGTTCCAAGCACGTGTATTGATTGCTGGATAATTTTGGTGGGGTTATGTGCCTTATTACTCGGCCAAAACGTGAACTCGAGAGCCATTCTCTACAGGCTCACATATTCCTGGAAGGCCTTTGTGCACTTTCCAACAATTTTGCCTCTTCACTTGTGGCTTAGTTCCTGCAAGATATTGCTTCTCATTTTTAGCTGACCATAAAAATGAGGGTCATATATATATTTTGAAATTTTACAGCACACCCCTGATAGGATACAGTTACCTATACAGATGGAAAATGAGAACAACATCAACAGAGCAATGCTTTGCACGTTTGGTAGCCATTATAGTCGGTGGAGATAATGTTTTAGGGGAGGGGTGGGAAGTTCTCTGGGTTGACAAAGAATGAGAAATGGGAAATAACCTTTGTCATAAGGGGAGAGATTCCAGATCAGACCGTCTGAGCTTCAGCTCTCTGAATAATGAAGCAGAATGGCCAAAGCACTCTTTACACCTATCGCCATTTCTAGCCACTGCAGGACCATAGACCAGCTAGGGGAACTCGTATTAATGTTAAATCATCTCACAAAGTGACCTTTTCTTTTCAGGGGACCTTTAATTGTGAGACATGCTTGTCAGACAGTGTACAGTGATTCACATTGCTTTGCCCAATGACAAAACCAAGATCAAAAGTTTGTAAAAGACTTCACTAATTTATACACATTTATTTCCATCTGCTGCGGTGGGGTTGCACCTGCTCTCAGCCTAGTGTCCCAGGAATATAAACAGGGACCTTGTTTCCCTGTCTGTCCTTTATTATAAGTAACTTCATATTGGAAGTCGTTTTTATAAGCTGCCGTGCTAAGTCCTGTTCTGTTCTCTGCGTAATCTGCCAGTGAGAGAGGGAGGAGAATGAGCGAGCAAGAGATGGGCTTTGTATAGAGAGGAACATCATTATGCAGTGAGCGGGACACCATTATTGGGCCCATTACACACAATGACAGCAGGACATTTATTCTCCACTACCTGCTCCTTTAAAAAGTGTAATAAATAACTCGCGCAGCAGCTAGCTCCCCCGAAAAGGGAAAAGGTCATTACAGCTCGGCTGCCATTTGTCAAAATTACTTCATAATCTCAGGTCACGGGGAGAATTTTTACTCTGTTAATTGTAAATGGAACCATTGAACATAAATTCCCATTAGGAATCAATTTGTTAGACTCGGCTGGTTGCGACCCCCTCTGGACACAGTCTGCTGCATTTGTTTTGGCAGCTACCAATTGAACGACCGATGGAATATTTTATTAAACTATTTACTTTGCCATGTTGCCTATTTTATTTGGCTGCTTTGTAAAGTGAACTATAGCAAAAGTAAGAGTCAACCTAGAAAACCAATATGTCTCCATTCGCCTTCACTCCATACTTGCATGGTCTTGCCATGGTTTTGTTACGTGGATATTAGAACAGCGCTTTTTGTTGGCAAAAGAGGTCTTTCACAGCCTCTTTCATCACCGGCAGACCTACTCTTGAAAAGTATCTCATTAGCCATATGGAGTCGTGCGCACAAGGGCACGTACCAGAGCAAAGTCCTTTGACCAACCAGCCGTGGACCCCTGACATCTGAGAAGCCTAGTCTTCACTGAAAAGGCTCCTTCTTAGGCATCCATTTGAGAGGCGAGGCCATAATAAAGCGTAATGTTCCCTGTGAACTGGAACGAAAGCGCCAAGGAGAGCGAGAGATGGAGCGGTGAGATGAAATATGGCGAGAAATTCCTCTCCCCTGTCTGTTCAGTTGAATTGAATACTGTGTTTTTGGCATGAAAGACTTAAGTAGCATTATTGCAAAGGCCATGAGCATCAGTAATAAATATCAGACAACACGTCAGACCTCTAGCTCTCTCGCTGGCTGCTTCCCCAACCAAAGCTGAAAACCAATACCCCAGGCCCTGAGCCGATACATGACACTAATATGGTTCTCCCACTCTGGCCGGCGTTCAGAAAAGACTGATTGTTTCAGGGCTTTTCAGACGGGATGTCGGCTCCATGGCTCACAGGTACCGGGCTGTCTGGCCCAGGAGACGGCTCTAATTGCTTTACATCTGTACAAAGGTTTCTTGTAATCGGGCCCTTCTGACTCCATTTGTCTTCTTCTCAGTCTCGTGGTGAAGCCCTTAATTGGTCTTAGTGGGGCTCTTTTTTTTTTCCTCCAGTCAGCTCTCTGGGTCTGCAGTGGCAGGCACTACCTCAGGGGATGCAGCTTCGCCGAGAAGAGGAAGTCAATACTCTACCAGCCTTTAACACTTTAATTAATGCTCTCCTGACAAGCGTAACCCTCCTCAGCCCCCTTTCCGTCGGGTCCTAGGGCACCGCTTGCACCAGGGCTTCACAAATAGAAGATCCCCGGACACAAACAAAGGAAACAAGGCCGTTAACATGGAGAAAACTGAACCTACAGCCTTGACATTAAAACATGTTTGTTTTCATATTGGAGTTTGTCTGTACATGTATGTTATTAAGAAAAAACAAACCCTAACAGTAAGAACAAACTGCATGAACTGGACAAATGTTAAAATTAGATTTTATAGTACAGTACTATACAACTATTGGACTTCTAAAGCCATCTAAAGAAATTTGTTGGAAGATGTAATCAGATTTGCATTATCTTAATATTTATTAGTTTTATATAAAATAAAAAAACACAACATTAATAATCAAAAGATTTAGCAGAGCAATTCAACAAAGAATTACAATGCGACTTCATTCTCATTTAATTGACGTGACATGACATGATTAGTTTGCTTCTCGTTGAGCCTCTTGGTTACCTAAGGCACAGTATTTCAGACAGGCTTCTGTTGCTTTGCATATCTCGTCAAATGTTGATTATGAACAGACATAGTTATTGCAATGGATGCAGTGGAAATCATTATAATGCCTCGGGGATACGTTGCCAGGTTTAATTGGAATGACTGAAAAGCGTCTCTTGCTAAAACTGCATTGTGTGACTGCTTTGGATATGGCGTGGTGCGGCGTTCCGATTGGCTCGTGCACTCACGCCCTGTCTGCACAGTGAAGGCCTGCTCCTAATTGTTTCATAAGCACTTTATGGCAGCTCAGCCACAGAGCAACTCACTCGTCAGCAGAACGCGCCGTGAAGGGAAGTAGCGGCGGACGGGTAATTGCTCACTCCCACACCTGTCTTTCTGTCCCGCAGCTGCCATTGGCCAATAGGGAGCCTTCTTCAGCCATTTTTGTTTAGCCAGCTTGGCTGCACGTTGTTCATAGCTGAGATTCGTTTGCTGATCGCTGCTGATTGGCTGCGGGGTGAGCGGTAGAGGCGAGTTTGTTTTTGGGTTCAGCAATAAGGCAGTGAGCTTTACTTCCTGGGCAATTTAGCTAGCTTGAAAAGCTCCTCTGACACACACACACACACATCTCAGCTGGCTGATACAGATCTCGAGTGTGCTGCTCAATTAACTGCATGCCACTTGTTATCTCTGTCGTCATTTCCTGTTTGGAAGAACCTCAGACCCTGCTCAGCAAGAACAACTCCTGACCGCAGCCTGTAATCAGCTTCCTCAGCGATAAAGTAAACACACACACACACACACACACCACACACTCTCAGATACGAGTGCACTTGACATCATTGTAAAACACTTCAGGCTGATAAGTGTTCTGCGAAAGATACTGTATAAATAAAGTTGTACTGTGTGGGTCTGTAAAGCTGAACGTCTACAGTTGTTGCCCAGATGTGTTTACGGTGATGAGGGCCTTTAACCTTTGCCCTCCAGGAGCAGACCGATGGGCTGCTTTTCATTTTCTGGGTGCTTTTAGGTTTATTGTGCGCGTTCAGCCAGAGCTGTTTTAACTCTGTGTGTGGGTTCTGGTTCTGTGTGTACCTGTCATCATGCGCCCATGTGTGCGTGTGTGCTCGTGTGTGTGTAGATGCATATGAGTATCAGTGTCTGTAAAAGTTTATGTGTAAATGATGTAAATTAATATAAGTGAGTGTGTGTGTGTGTGTGTGTGTGTGTGTGTGTGAGCGTGCGCTGCCAGCGTTTAAAGAGGCCCTCAGAGGGGCCAGCTGCTCCCTGCCACGCTCCACTGCTCCCCAGATGGTTCTGAGACGTTCCAGGGACCCACCAGAGGGATCACGCTTTTGGAGTGGCCTCTCTAAAACACACACACTCTCACACACACACTGTTCTTGCCCGTGGGCACAGTGCCCTAAACAGCCCACTCTCAAGGCGGAACCACATAACATGAGCACACACGTGTATACACACACACACACACACACACACACACACCGCTTCCCTACAGGCGTCCTGCCTGTTCCTCTTCACTCGCCAGCAGACCAATGGGAAGCAGCAGATGGCCGCGGGGCTGCAGCAACGGCCAACTTTCACGAAAGTCTCCTGTGTGTGTTTCTGTGTGTGTGTAACTTGACTGTGAAATGCATACACTGCGCCCTCTCATGAGCCTCTCCTATTGGCTGTTGAGAGCAACATTGTTGTTGTTCTGCTAATTGCGGATTTGTTGAGAGCCGACAGACAAAGAGCTGCACTGTTAGCTGTTAGCCGCCTGGCATCCTCCGTCTCTTCTCTTTCGGCTCGGCGCTGACCTACTTGAACGGTGAGAGGGAGAGGTGGTAGAGGCTCCGATGCGCACGCCCAGCGGTGGCGGCGGCGGCAGCTTTCTGGCCAACACGCCTACCCACCAACCCCCCCCGCGGTTCTCAGCAGGTGGGGGTGCCTGGCCCGGCTGCCCCGCTGCTGTTTCTGTTCTCCCCGCTCTGACAGGAAGCATACATCACAGCGCCGGGGCCGAGCACCAAACACATTCCGCCGCAACCCCATCAAAGCCGCACTGCCCGCACAACAAAGTGCCCTTAATGCCATGTTTGGACCGTGTAATTGGAGAGTAATTATGGCTGACAAAACGCTCCAGTGTTTTCTTTTTTTTTGCTTGGTCGCTCTCCTGCTCGCTTTGGCTTGCGCAAAAAGAGGCGAGTGAGGCGGTAAACCCTGTGCTGAGTGTGCTAGAAAACACATGTACCTCTGAGGAGGGCCATTTTTATTGGAGCAGGACACACACGCTCACACACCCACACAGGGGTAGCATTAGTCAGTGGCCTAGAATAACACAAAGTAGCCACATGAGGGCTGGTAACAGGATCCGGTGACCTCCTCCGACTAACAGGGCTTCTGTTTCTGCCCTGCACCAGCCCTCCTTACTGTGGGGATAGAGTTGCGTAACTTCTTCCTGGTGTGTGGCCCTCTCTGTTTGAGAGGAATTTCACTAATAAATTAGCTGCTGATGGCCATCTGTGTGTGTGTGTGTGTCTGAACTTGAACAGTTGCACCTTTAAGAAGTTGTAGGATGTAGAAGGACTATTATTTGTTCTCACCTTGAATTGATGAAGGTGTTTGAGGTCCCATGGTGCCCTCTGGTACTCATGGAGCCCGTTTGCATGGTAACAAGACCCCCCTGGGCATCTATTAGCACTTCTTCTCAAGTGAGAGGGATCCATGCATTCCAAGAATTGATCTCTATTCAGAATATTATATCCTATTTTCTGTATTAGGACTCAAATTATGAAATAGCTGTATTGTACTCTGATTCAACACTCTGACCAAGGGAACAGTGTGGTGTTTATTATATTGATCCTACATGACCTCTGCATTATTATATGCGAAGTAGCTGCCAATACCCAGCTCTGTGTTTTCCTGTTTATCCTATGAATAAACATTAAGAATGTTTATTCTATATGAACCACTGATACTTTTGTATGATTTCTTTTTATTGTATGATATAATTGTATTTATTGTATCACATTATTGTATCATATTGTAGCCTGGCCATATGCTTCACACTGAGTGACAACAGTTTTTTTTTTTTTTCTGAAAATTAATTTTTCTATACTAGTGTTTGATAGCTTTTGTAAGCTTATCAACAATTAGACACATTTCCAGACCATAACAGATGACTCCTAACTCTGTCCCCACTAGATGACGAGACATGTAAGTCAGTTATTAGGCTTTATTATAATACATCAATGCCCTAAACATATCCATAGTAAGTCAGTCACGAATTAATATTTTGGCAATTCATGACATTCTTAAAATTGTCTTTATTGTCCACAGTGTTTCATTAAGACCATAACCCATCGTGGTTTATGTTGCTGGCACCACAGTTGAATGTGCCCGTTTGGTCTCCTCCACTTGACCAGCCTAATCTCCACGTCGCTTATCTCCAGCAGCCTGGTGCCAGGTGGAAGTGCTGGGCAGTTGGAGGTCTAATGGCCCACAGCCGGCAGCTGCCCTGCTCCGGCCTGCCAGCGTCTTAGGGAGGCTGGCAGCAGTCCCACAGACGGCTGTGCTACTGCCAGTGACCCGGCACTGAAACATCCACACGCGCACACACCTCACACCAGACATACATGCTGCTGCAGTTTGGTTGTGACATCACTGGGTCACATTGAGTCAGCATCTGTATGTGTGGCTTTGTATTTACGTACTAATTTGTATATGTACATGAGTCTTAAGTGTGTGTTTTAAATGTGTGTCTGTATTTGTGACAATGATTATGTGTACATGTGCAAATAAGTACAAAAGCATACAAGTAACTTGATGTACAAGTCTTTTGTATTTGAGTGTGATTGTGTGCTTGAGAGTGCGTGTGTGAGTCTGGATGGGCGAATGGTTATAAATGTATGTGTGTGTGTGTGTGTGTGTGTGAGGGTTGGGGAGGGGAGAGGGTGTTTGGATGTCAGATGGCGCTGCTCCCTCTCGCTGCCTGGCTCTCTCGCCTCCACCCAGCATGCTAATTAATCCCAGCGACAGCCATCCATGTCACTCACCCCGCACTCCCACTGCCGTGCTCCCCCAGCAACGCAGTCCCACAGGCCTCATCCTTCTTTAATTGGGCCCGTTTCTTTCTCTCTCTCTTTTTTTTATTTTATATATTCCCTTGTCTCTCTTACCACTCCAACTTAAGGAGCCCCACTGTCAACTCCAGGATCACATTAAATCATCCACTTTTCCTCCTTTCCATGCCTCCCCGACTGGGGTTGGTGTGAATTAGCTTATTCACCCCGGCCCCAGTCAGGGGGAGACATGAACAGGGGAGGGCGAGGAAGAGAAGGAGGAGGAAGAAAGGAAAATATAAATAAACCAAACAAACAAGCAACTGCGCGTGTTTATTAGCACTCCTGGGAGGAGAGGGAAGTGAAGGCTGTAAATAATTAGCTCAGGAGAGCAGGAGCGCGCTCGTTTGATCTCGCTGATGGAAGAGCAGATGTAATTTAGTGCGCTCTGAGTAATTTAGCAGTGAGCATGACTTCCTTTTAATTTCATTTTGCTCAGCATCAGTCTTTCAAATTAAATACTTTTTGTTGTTTACAAAGCAGATCTTCAGCCGCTGTTCTTCAAAGTGCAGAGGCTGCGGCTTCCCTGATGTTTATTCATCGCCGCTTGTTTGCCGCTATAGCTTACAAGTGTAAATAATTGGCACGAGCGTGCATCTCACAAATTATGTTGAATTAATGATACCACTCCGAGTGTAAATGAACGGCGCAGACGGAATCTGAACGCACAATTGTTTAATTCCATTATCGCTCCATGCGTTGTCTTGTTTACTCAGCCGCTCGTTTCTCATATGGTACAGATCCACTGTTCCAGTGCAAATTCGCCTTCTTCTGTGCACTCTGAAGGAGCCATTGACCCATATCCAGGATTTATGGATAATTGCATTTGTCTGCAGGGTTCAAACGAGTAAAAATGTGCTTGGCCTGGCTTCTTGGTGGGACGGAACTGCTCAAACATTGGATGCTTTTAGCAGCCAATGCAGCAATCTTGCATTGGATTGAGGTAACCAGAACATTGAGAAGGCATTTTCTGAAGCTGTGACCACAGGAACAGTTGACACGTCGGGGAAAGCCTCTCTACTTGTGGTAGTGGTGGCCTAGAGAGAAAGGCAGTGGACAGTCTCTGGTGCGAATCCCGAACCACCAGGGTACCACTGAGGTGCCACTGAGCAAAGTACCTTTCCCAACAAACTGTCATGGCTGCCCACTGCTCACTAAGGGTGATGGTTAAATGCTGCGGACACATTTCACTGTGTCACCATGTCCTGTGCTGTAGTGTTTCACAATGAAAATCACTTCACTTTCACTTTAACTAATGCTATTAGATGCTATTAGATATTATCTAATACTGCCTAATATGGCTGCACTACCTTCCAACCTTTCAGCTGTCACATGTTGTTTTGTCATGTTCCATAGATAGCATTGACTTCTTTGGGTTGCTGATTTAAAGGTCTTCCCAATTCCCAAAACACTTAACTTTTGAAAGTGAAAGTGAACTGATTGTCATTGGCACACGGTGCAAACAAGGAAATGTGTCCTCTGCTTTTAACCATCACCCCTGGTGAGCAGTGGGCAGCCATGAAACCGGCAACTAGGCCACCACTGCCCCGTTAAGCACTTTTTTGTTTCTGAATAATTTTGTTGCATTCCTGTACTGAGATGGCCTTCTTGACATACCAAAAAGATTATTGAATCGCCTTACCAAGGTGATTTGAACAACAGTCAGTGATGCTGCAAGTTCAGATCATCATTAGTGGAATAGTGGATAGAGTACAGAAAGATCCACTGCTCCAGCATAGATCCAGCAAATGCTCTGTAATTGAGTGTTAATGAGCATAATGAGTTCCTGTGGCACATTTTGGCTTTCTCTGCATCTCCGGTGTGAATTAGGTGGGAATTTTTGCAGATTCTGAAGGAATAAAAACTCAGTCTCTTTTGTACTTTGAGATACACTCAAATTATGTTTGTTGTGAAATGCATTATGAGCTATTTCACTGTATCACTGAATCTTACTGGCAGCGTTATTAGTCTGTGAGTGTTTTCTTTCCATTTTTATATCCAAGCCTACTCTATATAAAACCCTCTTTTTTCCTGTTTTACTCTCCTCTGTGCCTCACTTCCTTCCCACATGTCCTGAAGGAACTGTCACTCTCCAGCATTTTCTGAAGCAGGTTTATCAAGGTCCGTCAGGAGGCGCGGGGTTAATTGCTCTCATCACCCGTGGCGCTGGTCAAGGCCATTCTCATCTCCACGATGGTAGGAGAAGCTAAGCCTCTCACTGGAGCAGGGTCTTATCAGAGAGAGAGACCACCACCACCTCTGGTACCACTCTCCTCTGCCTTATCATGTCTGTATTCGGTCTGTGTGGCAGCAGGTCACAGGTCCCCACTGGTGAACATTGGAGGTCTGAGAATCAGTGTGCTGCGGGGCAGTGTGGGGGGCTCTCAGCGAGTGTGGGGGCGGCTATTTTGGCGAGGCCCTCATGGATTCAGCGATCATTAATTCATTCATTTGCAGGGTGTGCCGTTCATTTACACTCGGAGTGGTATCATTAAGCATGGTGAAACACAGACACCTGGTCAGGTGATCCTGATCCACTGTTTTCTGTTAGATGGCATAAACAGAGGAGACCAGCATGGGAGTGAATATAAAATACAAACCCAGTACTGCCCTCATCAGGACTCCAGCCAGCATCAGGTGTAAACATGCATCACTGATGCATTGTGTGTGTGTGTGTGTGTGTGTGTGTGTGTTAGTAAGGTTTTACAGTCATGGGCAACATGTCTCGTTTTCTGCACAATCTTCTCATGCTCCACAATATTTCGAGTATCTGATGACATATCTACCACATACAATAATGTGGGTGTGTGTAAGTGATTGCTTTTGTTTTTGTCAGCTTTAAGATCTCTCTCTCTCTCTTTCTCACACACACATACGCCATGGCCAGGAAACGGTTTATGTAGCTCTTAATGATCCCAGGTGAAGGAGTAGTCATGTGCCTGAATGGATGGATAGATGGATGGATGAGTGGTACGAAGGAGACAGTGATGATGGAGATGGCTGGAGCTGCCTGCGTCTCGGGAATGAATATTAATGCGGGATGTCTAGGCCAGGACTAATGATGGGGAAAATTCCCTAATAAAAACTTGATGTGATGGGCAATGACCCGCGGGGTCACTGGAGACAGTGAAAGTTAATAGTGTGCCGTCAGGTGTGAGCCGCTAAGTGATTAGAGGCACAGAACCCAATCCTGCTCTCCCCCCTGTTCTCAGTGGGTGGAGGGAGAGGTGTGAGTACCTGCTCTACCCTGGCAACAAAGACCCAGGCTCAAGGGCATCATGCCTCTGTGTATGTGCGTGCACGTGTGTATATAAAAGTGGGTACACAGTAAGGTTTCTTGTTATTTTCAAGGTCACTGGAGGTTTTATTTTAACATATAAGTTATGTTTCTCACAAGCCACTATAAAAAACACTTTATGCTGTTTCTGTAGTTAACTGTGAGGCTGGCACCAGTTCCTGTCTGTGACATCACCCAGCGACTCCGTGCATTCCCATTGTATGTGTGTGTTAATAAAGACAGCGTCTGACATTGCACATGTCAGCTGTTTGTATGTGTGTGTGTGTGTGTGTGTGTGTGTGTATGTATGTGTGTGTGTGTGTGTGTGTGTGTGTGTGGTAATTAAAATGCATACGAAGTGGACTGCTCCCGAAGGAGGTGCCATAATGGCACAAACAATGCAGTCTGATGTATTTAATTGTCTGAAAATCCTTTCCATTAATCTTTGATTAAGCCAGCATCTGCTTCTTGCCTAACCCCCCCAACCTCCTGAAGATTTTGCGTATGGCAGGAGCATGTGCAGATGGGGGGGGGGGGGGGCGTATGTTTGTGTAACTTGAATAAATCATAGGAGGACAAAAAATAGAAGAAATCCTGGTATAGGCGGAGACTCTGTCACCTTGTTAGATGTGGTGCCTGTCACCACGTTTATGTACATGGACTGGTGGACTGGACCGGTTCTGTAGTAGGGTACCCGTTAGCGCTACTTCTGAACATGCGTGGGTCTGTAGAGTCCAAGGTGGCAGTTTGAAGAAACACGCTCCCACTCTGCCTCATAGGCCCACACACTGTCACATCTTTTTACATCCTCACACACAACTTGTGCACCGCGTGCCACCCATTTCGCTCAGCTGAGCCGGCGATGCCCCGTGGCACCATCTGCCTACGCCAGGCACCCCTGCAGGGATCTGTCGGCACATCTGTGGAGGAGCGCAGCTTAGCTGACAAGTTATTTTAACGACAGACACCCCCCCTTCAGACACAGGCTCATTTACAGGTGCACCACACACACTCAAAGCGAGACAGATTGTCTCATTTTGCCAGGGGTTGTAATTGCTTGAGGTGTGAATTTGTGGGTTTCTGTTTGTCCTTGAACTAAAAGTTCAATGAAAGTGAAAACATAATAAAAGTTTATTAATAATAAAAGGTGCTTAGTTGAGTTATTGCATAGTTTTTAAAGAGTTAATATCTACATTTCACCTTGGGATCCATAAACTATCAATCTCTCTATGGTCCTCGCCTGCACTTTAAGTGCGTATGTTTTTTCAGTTTTACGAAAACTTCAACTCTATAGGCCTGCAGACCCTATGCTGGTAGTTCCTGTATTAATAAAAGTTAGATACTTAATAATCAGTGGGGTGGTGGTGGCCTAGCAGGAAGCGGCCCCGTGATCAGAAGGTTGCCGGTTCGAAGATGCCACTGAGCAAAGCCCCGTCCCCACACACTGCTCCCCGGGCGCCTGTCATGGCTGCCCACTGCTCACCAAGGTTGACGGTTAAATACAGAGGACACATTTCGTTGTGTGCCCCTTGTGCCGTGCTGTGTATCACAATGACACTTCACAATCACTTCACTTTCATCAGAATCGACATCTGTTTGGCCAGGTATGTGAGCGAACACACATCGAGCATAAAACAGCAGTATAACAGTGCAGCTGGACCCTTAACATGCTGTCTGACTGGCAGTTTATGTGGCATCAAACTCCTCATAATGACTTTTTAATTCTCCCCTCCCAACATTCGCCTGGCATTCTGGAGAAAAACACAAAATCCAATATACTCAGCAGCACGCATACGGCATGAAAACCAGGGGTCCTATGAAGACATTATTATTTTATAGAAACCTCTCTTTGCTTCTCATCCTTCAGTCTGACTCTCTCACGCTCTCTGGCTTCATCCTCTTCCCTCCTACCATTCAACTCATTTCAATTCCAGTGACTGGAATTCCTCAGCAGCGGTCAAAAAGAATGTCGTCTGGGCGAAGTTTTACATCGGGGAGGAAATTGCATTCGTATGTTGGGACAGCTGCAACAGGATAGGGGTGGATTGTGTTGGACCTGTTCTATTGGGCCAGACACCAGACTGGCTCCCCCTGACGGGAACTTCTTGGCTGGTGGACTAGACGGTTGCCTTATGTCAGAGAGCAGACTGCCTAAACCCCTCTGGCTATGTTTTTTTTTCCTTTCTCCCTCTTCCTCTTCCCTCCATACTTAAATATGACAGCTGGACATCAAGCAGATGTCGTGTAAATTAGATGTTGGATGTCACAGGCTTAGACCTCGGCACGCTTAATGACCTAAGCGAGTACGAGGACGTCGCTTTTAATTTCCCAAACCTCTTGCCACAGTCGGCCCTGCGTCTGTGTTTTATATTTCACTAAGCTTCTGAAAACATTTATTTTTAATGTCCACAGTGGTGTGGAACAGTGGTGGACTTTCATCTTGGTGTGTTTTAAATAATTCCGAGTTGATCTCTACCCCTTATGTTCTACCAGGGGTGACTATTAATAGTTCCCTTTAATTAGACCTGACCTTGTCTGCTGCTGCTCAGAGACGTTACAAGGGTGGAGACAAACCGCTTAACGAATCCTGAATAGAAAATCTGTGGGAAAACTCCGGATGGTGGTTATGTTCATATCTCACCCTTAGCTTGCAACAGGCCAATCATCTGCTTTATACCGACAATCTGGGAGCAAATGGACCCAGTTGTCATGTTGCACTGATGCAGACACACATTTTAAGAGTCACCAAACTCTTATCTGTATTAAACTAGTTAAATGATATATGATTTTGAAACTACAGTTATGAGTCTACATTCATCTACATTCATTTAGATGTGATTTTGTCATGCTGTGTTATGCTACACTCCTGTCATGCTATGCTATGCTAAAATAGACTATGCTAAAATTATGTTAAATTATGCTATATCGTGCTGTGCTTAGATGGCTGGTTCTCTTAGTCACTAGTTAATTGAGAACACATTACTGTATGGTACATACTATACAAAGTAGTGCTCAATTCTAGAGCATCTAATGCAATTTGAATGGAATGTGTTTTTATAATTTAATATCAAAGTGTGATATTAACCTGAATATACATAATGTTGATTATGTCTGATAGCTGATGAATATCAAGTATTTTGGACAATTAGATTACCATCTACAAAATTTAGTATTTATTGCCTATAATAATAAATAGTTGCAAAAGAAAAGGTTTTACAATACAGAAATGTCGTACTAATGAAAAGCATCTTTTTTAAATGTTTGAAGGTTTACCCTTTTTAATTTATTCACCAAAACAAATGGTCTTTTCAATTTTCTATGCACTAGAAAAAAAAGGCTATTTCCACCCATGACTGGAAGTGTTACTAAGATGGCTGCACAGTCATGAGGCTGGCCGGTGGATGATGCTAATGGGCGACTTGTTGTGTTCTATCTGGCCTACGGAAGTGGATGTTAGATTCTTGAAGCCATTTGGTGCATCTCGCTAAGCCGCCTGACAGGACACTATCTCCACTTCCGATCTGAAAGATGGATGGCCTGGAATGCGCCGGCCAGGACAGAGTTTGATGAAGCCATTCTCCGTTCCTTCCCAGCTTTTCTTCTTCTCACCCTCCTTATCTCAATATTTGTGTCAATGCCGATTCGCAGAGTATTTACCTCATCCCGTATCCCGTGTTCCTTCCCGTTGACCGCATTGTACTGCTTTTCTCTCAACCCAGCGTCTGCCACCATGACTCAGCTAGCTGGCCTGCAGGCTCCGCCTAGATGTGAGAACCAGTGCGACTTACAGCATGCATAGCCCCGGCGCCTTGAGTGGCTTCTCCTCCTCCCCCTCCCTTTGTAGCGTGCATCCAAAGGCCCCGGCCACGGCGCTTTGTGCCAGTCAGGCAGGCCGCCATTTTCTCCTCCGCTGGCGAAGTGAGGTCTCAGCCTGCTGTCTCTCCGTTCCTATCGCTTCCTCTCTCCCTGTTTCCTCTGCGTGGGCTTTCCTCTCCCTCCCTCCCTCCCTCCCTCCCTCCCTCCATGCCTCCCGCCCGCCCGCCCGGCAGGGAGGAGCAGGGGAGCTCCAAGATGGCAATCAGGCCTTGATTTGCCAACACATTTCCAATGATTAAAATGTAATTAGCACTAGCGCGCGCCTCCTCCCTGGCTAATTTCGCCGCACGCTGTGACAGGCAGGCGGCCGGCGGCGCCCTGGCCCAGCAGCAGATGGAGGAGACGGCAGCAGGAGGGGAAGAAACCATTTTGCCGTGCGACGGCTTGCATCAGAAAACCATCAGGACATGCAGCTTTCTATTCCGGGGGAGGGAGGGGCGCATCAGATTGGCGCTGTCGGAGCTGACCCTGGCGATGGCTGCCATCCTTCAAGCCGACGACCCCCACCTCGCCTCCACACGCACATACGCCCTCGCCCCCGGGCAGTCCGGCCGGCAGACGGGCTGGCAGCTCCCGCTGCAGCTCCGCCACTCAACCTGTGGAAGTGGGCAGATTAATACCCTCTGGCTCCATAAGTGATGCAGATATCACTACTAATTAATTTAATGGCCGTCGGTGCAGATCCGGCAAATAAGCAAAAAAAAAATAATAATAACGGGCGGAAATGAAATCTTTCTGCTGTTGTTTTCGCTGCGTGCTCGCTGATGAACAGTTCCGGCATATGTTGGGCCTGCAGTGCTTACTCCTTCAGTTTCATTATACTTATTTATTTATTTGGCGCTTTACAGCGCGCCTGTCTTAAACCGCCAACCACTGATCTTTCCCCGGAGCCCTGTCCATAACAAGCGCGCCTTTTGACACGCCACACACACTCCCCGTCAGACGCGGTCCCCTCGGACAGCAGTTGTTTCTCATTTTCTGTCGAGCTTGGCAGGCCGTGCTGCGTGAGACAATGGCGGCGCTGAATTATTTAAACATTTAATATTATTGCTTGTGTTTCTTTATTGTCTCGGGGGCGAGGCGTCGCTCTCAGCTGGAAAAGCTTCCAGGCAAGAATCATTTTTCAGCCGCGGATAAACAAAGAGCCAGCGGACCCCGTGCGAGGAGCTGCTGGGAATTTTATTGTAGGAATGGCCCGGGAAGGATGGAGGAACGTTCCGGATGCCGTCCAACAGTAACAGCCCTGAGACATTCCAGCATTACTTAAAACCAAACACCGCGCTCGGGATATACTGTATGAGGCCCGGCCTGTGTAAACAGCCCCTCTGCCCAGGCCGAGCGGATCGCTTTCACCGCCGGACCCCCTCGACGCGGCTAATGCCTTCCTGCTATTTCACCACTGCGTTAAATAACCTCGGCCCCCGGAGCTCCTGGGCCGGCCGGTGACACCACAGAGTCCCAGTGCGCTGCCAAAGTCACGGAACTGGGATTTATTTCCGCTCTCTTAAGACACAACGTCCCGCCGATGACAGGTGGACTGTTTTTACAGCGAGGAAGGTTCCAGGCCTCAGAAGGGGTCTGACGTTGACGTCTCGCTGCTTTTGAACAGTAAAGGAGAGCCGGATTAATAATGCAGGTCGTCACTCCAGGTTATCCAGAAGGATAGACTACAGACCTGGAGGCCCAGGGACGGTCCTTTCAACTTTGCTCCCCAAAGAGTTCTGGCTTTAGTGCTGGACCAAGTCGGCTTATACAGAGCTCCATTTTCATCATCCTGCTGCTGCAGTGCAGAGGCAAGTCGCACTAAAACACCGGTTATAGGCGCCACCGAGATCATTTCACGTGCGGTGCAGTTCATCTTTTTTTTTTTGACCGTGTCAACACTAATTGCAATGAAATATCATCCACTGGGATAAAAGTGTAAGATTTTGGAAGATTTTGACAGTACTTTATGTGACATTAGAGAACATGGCCTACGCTCTACATGTTTACTGTGTTTATTGGCCCTACTAGACACACTACAGCCCCGCAACAAAAAACACTGTGCGATGTGATAATTTTATGCTTTCAGAGCAGTGTGTGTGTCATTCCACAGAGATAGAGAAGGTTCTAGACGTACATACCAAATGCAATATTTCTGCATGACAGTTCTGGCGTTCTATGTGGAAAAGATGCTTGAATCCATTCATTTTTATTCTCGGAGTTGCCGTTATTATTCCCTTATTAGTTCACTTTGTTTATGATGATTTCCTGTCCCGGCGCCTCTGTAGTGTATTATTAGTTGCTTATTATTTGTTCATGTGCGTGTGAGATGGCAGTAGCTCCTCCACTTTAAAGACGAACAAATTGCCTGCCCTCGCCTGTCATGCTTGATCTCTGTTTTTTTTTTTTTTTTTTTTTGCTCATTATAAAGGTATTTTTATTTGATTTCTGTTCACTTTGCTCTCACTCTGTGTCTTTCTCGCTCTCATCTCCCTCCCTGCCTCGTCTCGCCGCCGCCGAATTTGCATACCTCTATTGGAGGTAGAGGTAGAAGAGAGAGAGAAGGGGGGGGGGGAGTAATGACAGCAATTTCTTTCCCTTTCTCTCCCCACTAACTGTGTGAGTGTCTCGTTTAGAGGCACCTGCGAAAGCGACAGGCCGGGGGATGAGAAGCGAGCGCGAGCGGTTGATTAAATCATCATCAGGTTGCTCCGCAGAAAGTCAATTCTGCTCGCCGTCTACAATGATATCCTTTTATCCCAAAGTAATGAGCTATGGCACTTTTGCATCGGGTAATGCGATGAGTTCTATTAGCGCGTTCCATTTGCTTCACAAGCAAGGGCAAGCCATTCCGCCACGCTCCTATCTCGCCAATCAAAGCAATTGGATGCACAGGCAAGGCAGAGGGAATGGAAGAAAGGGAGAGGGGGTAGCGAGCAGCCAGGGGTGTTTTTTTACGGATCACAACACATTGGAAAAAATAAATTTGGCCATTATTTTAACTCGGCGGCTGTCGGCTCTGTGGCCTGTGCGGGTGCGGATTAATGAGGTCTGTGGTGGTGGAAGGGCTCCGCGCTCTCATGCAGCTTATCATTTTATCACCGGCCGCGTGGAATAGCGTGCCCTGTGTGTGTGTGTGTGTGTGTGTGTGTGTGTGTGTGTGTTAATGTTTGTGCATACAGAAAAGCGCAGGTATTATACATTCACCTCGAGTTCATGAACAAATCAGGACGAGCCGCGACTCTGATTACTGCTGTTTTGCGCGAGGCGACGGCGGAGGGATGAAGATGGAGAGAGGAGGAGAGGGAGAGATGCTGAGGCGCGGTGTTTACTGTCTGCGTTTATTGCCCTGCATAATGTATGAAGCTCTGCAGCTGGTTTGCGGGGCCGTGGCCAGGCTGGGGACCCGTGGGGGGGGGCACAGGCGAAAATTGGATGCTGTCGTCCTGCTGAGCTCACAAGACCCTGCGCTGGGTCAGCCTCTCCCCTCCCTCTGCTCTCCTCTGTTCTCCTCTCCCTCCATCTTTCACTCCTCTGTCTTATTCCTTATTGGAGGTTGTCGTCTTTCGCTCTTTTACTTTCCCTGTTGGTCTTCATGCTTATTATTTTTTCCTCCCGCGGCTTTCAGAAAGCGTCCGGTGATGTGCTTTTACTCGTTTTCGTCCCTTTTTCACGCTGTCTTTTACATTTCCCGCCTTCCACCATTTGACCATGTTATGCTACTCGCCCCATGCACACTTATCTTTTTATTTATTTAGAATTTAGCTCCGTTTGTCTCAGTTCAATATTTACAGATGATGCTTCATCCATCTTCCCATTTATTTGGAGGAAAGACACCTTTCAAAAAGCCATATCATGGAGATTAAATCTTCTTCTATGTTAATTTTATCAGTTTGGTTGTATACTATATTCATGCATCATCAAGTTTTTGCTACAGTACTGCAATGATGAATCAGCAGTATTGTCGTTGTCATCATGGGACATGTGTCACTCTGTGGCTCCCACCCCATAAATGAACAATGTTTGTGTCACGGCTGGTTTCCGGGTAGATAGGACGCAAACGCAGATACAACAACAAGGGCTTAATGCCCAAGACACGGAAACGTTTAGAACAAACTACAGGTGATAACAATTTAAAGGTACTCAGGCACACGAAAGACACGGAACTGATAGGTGCAGTTCGGGCCATGGCACCCCTCTGAAACACCTAATGCTGGACGTTCACTCCGTTTTGTCTCCCTTTGTTCATTGATTTGTCCATTCAGTCCTGGTTCTATCACAAATTCTCTCACTCTTCTTCATGCTCTCGCCTCCTGTCTCTCTGAGCTCATTGTTGGGGTCTTGGCACTCCAAAGCCTGCCAATCAGCACATGCTGCGCGCTGGCATAAGACTAAGTCCCCCCCATGTTTTAATTGGCACTACCCACACCCCCGCCATCCCACCCCACCGCGTACCATCCTCATTACGGACTCCAGTGGCTCAGAGCTCCCGAGCCAGAATTCACATAGTCAGGGCCATCCGCCACCCTGCACACATTGCTAATTAGCCGATAAAGAATCAAGTGGACCTTGAAATTGAAATTGGAAAGAAAGGCTGAAATCCAGCATGTCCTGCAATAATTTTTTTTTTAAATACACTTTTTTTTCCTTTTTGAGATTTTTCATCTCACTTACTGTCATATCTGAGATCAATGTTTCTGTGCTTTATTAATGGTAGAAGGCCTCATGTGTTTCATCATTGCAGGCCTTAAACTCAACACATAGCTTATTGACGTCCTGGATTTGATGGATAATTCTTATGCTTTTGATTTAATGAGTTTATTTATATGGTGACGTGCATCAATTAACCTCTGTAACAACGAACTCTGACAAGAAGGAACTTGACCTGTTGACCTGACCTGATGTCTTCTACTCTTTTGCAGTGTGACAGCGAGAGCGACCAGGAAGACAAGGTAAGACTCATCCCGTGTATCCTGCTGTGCCGAATAGAAAGAAAAGGAATTTAATCTCAACAAAGGCAACCCTTATTTAGCATGCTATCAGTGAGAATCCAATATTAGCCTTTTCCTTGAGAGCGCGCGTTTCTGTTTAATTAGAATTTAACATCTCGTTAATAACTGCGAGAGGGGCTTAATTAACTGTACATTAATTATGAATGACTAAATGGCATGCAAAATTTAAATGGAGCCATTATGGGCCTTGTCGGTTTCTTGCTTTAGTGTATTATCATAAAGTGCATAGTTTACTGTGCAATTTATCACGTTGCAACATGACTTCGTAAAAAAAAAAAAAAAACATAACAAGAAGCCATTTAAATTTCAATTTAATACAAATTTCTATTTTAGACATATATGTGTAAACCAGTCGTCCTAGAATGATTGAATTCTGTCTGAGATATGGAGAAAAAAAAACTGTGGGTGTTATCTATGCACTTTTGATTTGTTGTTTGCTTTTCCTCGGTTCAGGATGCTGTGTCACTTCAAATTAGCCGTAAAACATCACGACAGTTATTTGTGGATTTGTCTATTTATTTATTTGTGCTTGCGGTTGTTGTGCCATCAAAAGCCACTAGCACTTGTACGATTTGCGCCGCGTCGTGTGATTCCTGTTTCTCACACTTTGATTAATTATGTGTCACAACAAAAGAGAACTTTATTAGGCGAACAGCGAAGCGTGATCAGAGGCAGCGACGGTGAAAAAAACACTCGGCATCATGAGATAACTCGCCGCACGCTAGCTCCCTGCGTGCCGCCAAGTAATCTGTGAATGCGCGCGTCGCCATTGTTTGCATGCGTGTTTGTGTGTGTGTGTGTGTGTGTGTGTGTGTGAGTGTGAGTTTTTCCCAGTCTGGCATTGTTCCAAACCCCAAAACTCCATTCCCTGTGAACGCTCAGCCTCAGAACCCTCGCTGGGGACGACAGCACCGTCTCTTTTGTTGGGTCGAACCCGGCGTCGTTTAATTCAGATGAGGACAATCATTCGGGCTTATTTAGCTGCTCCCCAGTCCAGGAAATGAGCAAAGAGCTCCTGGGGGAGCCAATATAGCACCGGCTTCAGGAGCGCTCCGGGGAGGAGAGGATGGAGGGAGGCTGATAAGGAGCAGAATCGAGGTCTGCCTCTCTCTCTCTCTCTCTCTCTCTCTCTCACTAGCGTCAGCCCCCAGCTCTTTTAACAAAGTGACCTGGGAGGAAGTGATGCGATAATGGGCCTGTAGAGCATCAGACGGAACACAGGATCCTCTGTCTGCTATCCGCACATCAGCGCGGTCATTAGCGTCGCTCGCCATGCATCATCATTACTGACAGATCCGCTTTCCACTCCTCCCGCTCAGCCGCTCGAAGGAGAACGGCTTGTCTGAGTGTCACATCATCTGAAGCTGTACGCTGCGCAATGGCCCAGTTTTTTATTTTACATTTCACTGCGCATCTGTTAATGCTCCCTGCGTGGTGTTTACAACATTATTACATCATGAAGTATATTCTGTACCTGTCGTAAGGTGCTACAGACCTGCTGACGTGCTGCTTTTTGCCGATGACCTGCTGTAAGTGTGTTTGACCTTCAGGTTTGGCTCTTTGAAATGGCATGAAAGATGGAGCTGATCTCACGCTTTTGTGTGAAAGCAGCACCATGTAAATTGACAACTATTAAGCTTTATTAAACTGGATATTCATGCCACCAACCAAGTTATAGTGTTGATTTTCTCCCCTTGCTAGTAGATAACTACTAACGCATTATTTCTGGAAACTCAAAATGACACCAAATAATCCAAATCACAAACTAAACCGTAGAGTTAAGTCTTCAGGTGGGAACATGAAAAAGCCATAATAGCTCAGAATATCAATGAACTCCAACTGCTTCCAACAATGACAAAATAACCCTTGGCAGCTGATCTCAACTTCCAATGGGAATGTAGAATAATGATTAAATAGACAACCAGAGCCCGGAATGTCCAATAGCAACCGGGATATCAGAATCAGACGTTCAACTTCATGATGAAAGAACCATAGTGGGCTGAATATAAGAGACAGGAAAGTCTTATACAGTATTCTTCAATCTGTTATGGAATGTTGTGTATCACAGTTCATCTGGAACAAGAGAGAATTCTGTTTTGCTAAAAGTGACCTTACTAACGACACCTCAGGTTTTGCCCCTCCCCTCACATCTCTGGCCATTCCTCTCTCCTGCTGCTAGATGAATTGGTGGCAGGGAACCAATCCAGGAGCCAGAAAATCCTTTTTGCCCAGCCAGGCTTCCTGTGTCCGCATCAACTCTGACAGCAGGGGCTGTCGGGGGTGGCATCTCCCTCCTCTGCGCCAGGCAGCGGGGTTCAGGTGTGCCTTTTCATTACGGCCGGGGAGGGAGGCCAAGATTTGCTGATTAACAGCAGCTTGAGTCTTCTGGTACCTGGCGCCGTGCTGCCGGGTGGGTGCTGAGCTTTTCTGGGGACGAGGGATGCGTGGGATTTATGTGCCACGACGCTCCAATAATGTCCCCTGCTCTATTCAGGGTCCACTGTCTGCCAACGCGTTTTAGTCAGGCATCTGAGACCATTTAGCCACTGATGAGGCTAAAGAGAGCGTTAAAAACGCTCACAGGCAGCAGAAGGAACTGTGTCTCGTGACTTAAAGCCCCTCACTGAGCCTCATGTTATGGAACACTGTAGACCAGATCTTGTAGGATTCGCGATGTAATCTTTTGCACGGACCGCTGGGACAATTATCTTCTTTTTTTTTTTTTTTTATGAATGCTTTTTATTTGAACGGCAGGCGTGCCCATTTAAAACCAGCGAGAGGTGATGGCCTGAAAAAGCCTTGTAAGCGAAAATGCAAGTACCCCCTCCGTGCCCGGTAGTTAACGTCCCACGGCTGTGTTCTTAAGGTTAAACTGGTAGGAATAATTTATTTAGATTTTCATTTCTTTAAGAGCCCGGAAATTCGCTCATTATATTAAAAAATGTCTACGGTGGCGACCTTTCGCGGCATAGTCTGGGGTTCGGGCATCGCGCTTCCAACGATTCCTCCCACACTGCCTGTGTTCTCATTCACTCGGAGCACAAGGCCACCAGCATTAAATGCCATTTGGAAAATGCTTGGCTTTTATTAATGGCCTGGCTTTGGAATCGCTCTGTAATTTGCCGTACTCGGCTCTTAAGGGAGGCTGGAGCTCTTAGTGGGTGCTTTAGTAGAGCTCAGGGAAGCCTGTTTGTCCTTGATGAAAAATAAAGACTGGGGCTGGTGATATATTTTTTTGCAAAGTTGCATGGCAACCTATTTATTTATTTCAATTTCTTTCTCATCCATGTGCCGGTGGCCAATTACTACTAATGGACAGAACGTTTCTGTGAATCTCTTAGCGTAGTCAAATAAACACAAAATATCATTTTCTCTATGTCTATGTCTTATTGTAATATTATAATGTATTTTTTTATTGAAATTCAGAAGTCCCAAGCATAGCAAAATTTGTTACATTTTTTAATGAAATAAAATACTGAATAAAATGGAATACTGAAGCATATGTTTTACTTTGATAACAGGGCTGTGCAAGACCTTGCTCTGCTCGTGTAGAGCTGGCTTAGTATGGGATGCATGCTTTTTTTCAACACAGCAACTAATAAGCGACTTTTACAGAATTGAATGGAGGACTTTTTGTGTCATGGGTTATGAATTTGGACAATGAATTGGAAGCGTTAAATTGCAGTAGGTAAAACTGAACGTATGTTAAAGTATGTTTAGATTTTATACAGCGATAGTATCGCGCTGTCACCTCTGTCCCCCGCCGCAGAAGGAGGGGGTAATAAAATCGAAAGAGGCAGCGAGAGCGACTTGTCAGCGTTAGAAGATCACCGGTTTTGCCCCCATCCAAAGGGAGGAGCGCGGCGTTTACAGGCTTGAGTGGCTGTTCGCTGGGCCGAGGCCAGCCCTGATTGCACTAGAGTGGCCTGTCAGCCAATGATTTGTCATCTACTTCATCATCCCTGTCAGTCGGCTGAGCGTTGTCGTAGGTAACACTTCACCCCCCCCATCCTTCCCCCAGGCTTTTGTCGTCGTCCCCCGTCCGCATACGAAATGTGTGTTTACTTTGGGGCTGGTGTGTTGGGGAGGGTGGACAGGTTCTGAAGGGGTGGGGGGGGGGCGAGTGTAATTTGTTCCTCGTGGATAATGTGACTCTTCGCGGCTCCGGATCACGGGTTAGTTGAAGTGATATTTTCCGGTAATGGTGGTCGTATATCATCTCTGTCAGCCAGGGTTAGGAGGCGAGCACATTACAGCTCCATTCCGGCTCTGCAGGCATCTGGGATTATTTTCCATAACCAAGTATGACATGACCGCTCTGCAGAGTGCATTAAATTTTTACTAGCTTTTTCTTCCCCCACCTCCCTCGCCTCCTCTCTTCTCCTCTCCCTGGCCCCCCCTCCTCCGGCCGCTGCGGTCTCTCCCTGAGCGCGGCGCAGCGCCCGCCGGCTGCCACGGTGATGGATGCGCCGGGGTCCCAGCGTCCCTCGGCAGGGCCGCGCCGAGTCACGGCCCCCGGCAGCGGCTCACACACACGCGCGCACGGGAGCCAAGGACTCGGTGCCGCCGCACGTACACACACACAAACCACCAAACACCTGGCCTCTTATCACACTGGCCTTCATGCTCCGAGTGTGGTGATAACCGCGCAGCAAATCACACTCCCACGAGTTCATGCCGTCTCTCACACACACACACACACACACACACACACACACATGCTAGGAAAGTCCGATTTTAGCTGCTGTGGACGCGGTGAATAGAAAGTGGATTGCACCTTGACATTCGTCCCTCGGCGCAAGCTCTCCTTCTGACAGGGCCGGAACATTCCGCCTGCACCCCAAACCAAAGCGCACACACACAGACACACCGGACCCCATGCCTCCCTCGTAGAGAAATGCCCTCTCTCGCTCTCTTTCTCGCTCACTCGGATGTCCAAGGTCAGGCGTGTAAATGCCATCCCTGAGCCAGTGACCAATCAGCACCTCCATGCTCGCTAATCAGAGGGGTTCTGGAGGTTGGCCACCAGGCTGGGCTCATTAGTGACACTCAGATGAGAAATTAATCTGGTGACCTCGGTGGCCCCGCCCCGCCCCCACTGTTAACCGCGTGTGCATGTGTGTGTTCTGAGTGTGTTCTGAGTATTAATAGATAGTTGGGTCACTGCTTATCTCTCCTCATCAGGTAATGGAGGTCACTTTTTAATCAACATGACACCAATTACACCACATTGCTGTGATTCGCGGGGCTCACTGGGCAACGCTTTCCCCCTCATGTATGAAAACACAGACAAACGATTACGCACGCGGCTCATTTGTCTACATTCCCATTCCATCCAAAACAACACACTCTCCCGGTGCACTCGATGGCTGGTTTTCTGGTTGAAGTAGCATGACGCTCCAGCGTTTGGAGCGTCCGTGTGTCTGTTTGACAGTAATAGCAGCTTCTCACCTCCAGCTATTGTTCTTCCAGAGAGGAACACACACACACACACATGTACCCAGCAGGCAAGCCCCATTCTGTCAGAGCAGATCAGCAGTGGTCAGCCTCATGCGCTGCGATCAACTTGTCATAAGTGTGGATTCAGCATCTAGGTCTGCGTTTAGGCCCCTGGCAGTGTTAACCTGCCCAGAACACACACACACACGCACTCACACACACAAATACACATAGTAGAGTAGAGGACCTGAGGACTTAGCTCCTGGACATGGAGAAAGTGTGGTGTGCACATTCACCCAGAACATAGATCTACAGCACGTGAACTACACACACTAGACTAGTTGAGACCAAATCACACACACACATATACACAAAACACGCACATAGATTACTGCTGCTTTATCTTGACCGTAGCATCACAGCTTTGGTTTCAATGAAACCCCCTTTTCTCCCAATTTCTCACCCATTCATGTTCTTATATGTCTGTACTGTTACCTGCTCACAGATTTTGTTATCAATGCACAATTCCAATCATGTGTCCTGCAGGCATATCAGAAAAAAAATCTATACATGTTGCACAGAGTTTTTCTTTCATTGATAAATGCGTTGTCACCTTATGTCTTGATATATTGAACTGTAGCCTTGCATCCTAGTGTCCTATTTTGTTTTTAGGATTTGCATGTTTTAGGAATGCTCTGCTCCTATACGAACAGGGAGATGTGAAAAGGTCCGGGATTACAAAACAGCAGTGATGCAAGCATTCATGACAAGAAGACCTGCTATGCCCCTGTCAACTATAATATCATTATAATGCTTATTGCATGACGGTCAATAAATTGCAGGATAGTTGCGTGCAATGCAATCATGATGTCAGTGGATGCAAAGAGAAAAAGTGAAAGTGAACATGGCAGAAAATGATTGTGATCTCAATCGTGCTGCACAATAACAGGTAATAAAGTGCATTTCAGTTGGATGAACCTGTCACATCCTTCAGACTGTATGGAGGAGAAACTCTTCCTAACACTGCAGCAGTGGCCACAAATTCCCGGGTAAGGAAGTGGACTCGTAGTCAGAGGGTTGTGGGTTCAATGTTTTTGGCCGCCTGATTTAATTTGAGTTTTTAATTAATGCAATTCTATTTTACCCATTCAATATAGTTCCTAGTAGACAAAAACAAATATTTTTTAGTCAAACCCATTTCATAATTAAAACAAGGTTGTCTTATTACTATATTATTGTAACTCTAAATCCATTCCAGACATGGAAGAGGCTATGACTTGTTCCATGTTTTCCGACCACTTCAATGTAAAGAGAGTGCGTCCAAAGATCGCTTCATCATTTTCTCACAGCCATCTGCTTACCCGTCAGAAGTATCTTGAAATTTAATGAATGCCACGATTGCATTGTTAGGAAGTGATGTCATCTGTGTGACAGGAAACCAAATCTGTGATGTAATAACACAATTAATTGTGTTAATTAATTAATTAGTTGACGTTTTCGTCAACAAAAATTTATAGACATTTTAGTATAGTTTTTTTTTTTTTTGTGAACCGCCCAGGGATGATGAAGACCCCGGGCACTTTTCATGGCTGCCCTCTGCTCATTAAGGTGATGGGTTAAATGCAGAGGACAGATTTCTTTGTGTGCACTGTGTCCTGAGCTGCTGTGTTTAACAAAGACAATCACTTCACTTTCATTATTCTTCTGAGAAAGCCCAGGAACTATTGCAGAAGGCGGGAAATGTTTGATGCAGAGAATATTAAAGCAAAAGCAAATTAACATTAAGAAACGTAGTCATTGAGATTAGCCATTAAAGTGATAAAGTGAAGTGATTGTCCGTTGTGATACACAGCAGCACAGCACACGGTGCACACAGTGAAATTTGTCCTCTGCATTTAACCCATCACCCTGAGTGAGCAATGGGCAGACACAACAGGTGCCCGGGGAGCAGTGTGTGGGGACGGTGCTTTGCTCAGTGGCACCTCGGTGGATCGGGACGCGAACCTGCAACCTTCTGATTACGCAGCCGCTTCCTTAACCGATAGGCCACCACTGCCCCCAGTATAACTACAGCAACTGGTTGGTAGCAGTCAGACCAGCCACTTGAACTGGGTTTATTTTGACCATATAACCATGAAAAAAGACGGACCATCTGACCTCAGATTTTGAATGATGAATGGAGTCACACACACTGCAGAGCCCTTCTGTCCTCTCCACAGGAGCAGCGCTGGCCCACGTTGGCATTACAGGGAGTTTCTCTGTGGGTAAACGTGATCAGAGATTAGACTTGGCAATGCCCTCCTCGAGTGTCCGCGCTCATATATATTCATGAGCAAGCGTTGTCGGTTACCGCGCTTTAATAATGCATGCACTCAGACCTTGGGTTCAAACCGCCGTCTCCGGAAAGGGAAAAAATATAGAACGGTCATAATAGAGGTCACTGTTGTTTTCTTTCTGCTCCAACCAGCAGTGGCATTTTCACTCAGCACTGTCACTCGTTTTCTGTACAGTTATAAAGCAAAGAAATCATGTACAATTATCAAACAAGTGTGGAGGTCAAAAAGGTCCTCAGCGTTAAGATAAAAGGGTCCATAAAACCATCAGAAAACAATGATGTTGCGCATGTGATGTATTGATGTAAATCATCTGGTATTAAGGAAGAGCTGTCAGTCATCATGCTCCTCCCATTTTAAACTCCGCTTAGAAAAACATAATTAAACATCATGATCAGAAATAATTACACAATAACAAAAGTGTAGTCTTCAGGATTACTACCACATGTTTTTTTCTTATTTTATCTATATATTTATGTAAACATAGATTACGGCAACAAGCCTCACATTTAGCCAGTTTGAAAGCAGGGCCCTCAATCATTACTATTCTAGTTGTCTACCCTTCCAAAATGGTTTGGTAACAGGAGGGAAATGGAGATAATGTGTGCCGAGCAATCTGAGATGTTACTTTTCAAGCCATCTCCATAGTTGCCAACCGCAACACCTCAGTGCATTGCTATGTAATTACATCACTTTAATCCGGCGGCCATTTTGCGGTGGTGGCATGGCGATGGCGCAGGGCGTCGTGTTTGCTCTAATCATTGACAATGCCCGCAACACAATGCCGCGCCATGGGTCCCGGTGCCTCTAATGATAGCAGGGGCGGCGTATTCCCCTGGCGCAGGACCTACTCTATTACACAAGCCTGTCCAGCAGGCCACGCCACACTGGATAATTAGAGGCCCGGCCGACGTCACAAAAACAGGTCGGGTCAGGAAAAATCGTGTCCGACCTTTGTCCTGATTGCTCCCAAGGGGGCGTATTGACAAAGCGCAGGGGCCGCGGCGTGCCCGCCACTAATTATACATACAAGTCACGGGAGGCCCGGGGGAAATTAAACGCTATTCCCCAGCTCGATGGCCGCTGAGGTCCCCCGGCGGGATCCGTACAGGATCTTATTAAGACGGCCCTGCTGTCTGGCTTTATGGGGCCACTGTGTCAAGCTGCAAATTGACTGCATGGACTCTGTTCACCAGCTAAAGTGCCATTTTGTGTCCCCAAATTGTGATTGAGAATTATCTGGCAGGGGTCGAGATTTTTTTTATTTTTGGGGCGCTGACTCGTGCGTGATAGAGTCGTCTCGACGGGATTTTATGGTTTTTTTTTTTTTTGCTTTCCACTCCAAGCTTCATTATGCTGCATCGAAGCACCTTAAGGCCTAATCCTTCATGTCCTCCACGCCGTGGATTGATGAAGTCACCGCGGCTCAGATGAGGTAGATGGGCGAGTGCGTTGGGAATACATTACACGGGCTAAGTGGCTCTCCGGACTGCTTTATGGAGAGCGATGAATAATGTTTTGTGTTGCGCACACTCACATTGATTTCCTTTTTCTTTTTTTTTTCCATTCAAAAAAGATTTTTAAATTAAAGCAGAAGGAGAGACCATTTCCACTGCCTGTGTTCTCTTTTTTCCCCTCTGCCTTTATTAAATCATTAATAGGTATTAATCGTTTATGCGTTAAAAAAAATAGATATATATCCACGCTAGCGCGAGATCATTAGTTTGCTTTTAATTGAATTCAGGGGATCTGGCTCGTTTTTGACCCGTTGGTGTGCGGGCCAGGCTGGATCCCCGCGGAGCGGCCAGAGATCAATCCCGCCGCGTTAAATTATTCAGGCCGCGTGGCGTGGCGGCAGGCCCTGCTTTGGGCCTCGGCAGAAGACTTTGTCCGCGACGAAAACATCTTCATGCCGAAACTCGGCGTATGATGAATAAACAGCGCTGCCGCACAGCCAAGATTCCAGCTGCGACGTATGACAACACGCGTTTGAGGCTGAAGGCAATTTCCAGCGCCGGCGGAGAAGGCTCCGGAAAAAAAAAATAATTGTGCGACAGATGAACACAAAACTGTGTATGCAGATAATTAGCAGGGAGGCGGATGTTTTTGTTGTTCAGCTCTCGACAGAAAGGCAAATCCGAGCGTTTACTGTCTACAGCCCGTCCCGCTAACGGCTTTTAATTACGCCGCGATGTTTGTTCACGTTCATCTCTTCCGGCGAAACCAGCAGCAGCCTGGAGTACAGCCCACCCGCATTACACCGCTCCCCGTACGGGACGGGAACGAGAAACAGCGTGATATCTTGCTGTTGTCTTTGCTGCGGACCCACAATGCATTTCTCTGTGGTCAATTAAACATAAGGCCTGGCGCAGTGGCATGTCAGCGCGGCGGCGTGGGTAAAGTCATGGCTGCCCCGTGGCGGTGCAGTCAGTGGGATGTACGCAGTCAGATTGTTATGTGGAAGAACAGGGAAATAATTGGAGGGAGGTCTGGCGGCAGGCCCTCGCTCCGAGGACAGGGAGCCAGGAGAATAATGCTTGCCGAATGGCAAAAGTCAGCCACTCATGCAGTCGTCTAAATGGTATTTCTACCCTCCCCCCGGAAGAAGCATAGTGGCATGTCTATGCGAGTGCTGGAGGCATGTGCAACTTGACATTTTACTTTATCTGCATTATATTATATGTCCCAACACTTTATTTATAGATGCATAGGCTTCGGGAATGCACGAATCAGCATTCATGCACTGCCTGACTGAGTATTACTTTTGGAACACTAAATTGGCACTTTTTTTTCAAAAGTAGCCCATTGCAGGATTGTAGTCTAAAAATATCAAGTTACGTAACCAAGAAGAAGACAGAAACTTTTTCAAACAGCACCACTTTTGCTGTAGGGTGTTAGAAAACCGTGCAGTGTACATACTAGACATTTCATTTCAAACTAAATGAAATTAAATGTAGGGGACAAGTTTCAATCTGGTGTTAAGTGCGGGGCTTGTATGGTCAAGCGTCTTCAGGATTTACATACATAGACAAAATAAGACAGAGCTGTTTGCTCGATATCTATATCTCGAAGAAGATCTTTTTTTTCATTCATGTGAATCTCCATGCTTAGCACATTGCGCTTAGTCCCAGTTTTGAAATAATGCCCATTTCTCTCCAGTAGTGATCTATGTAATCAAATGTAAACAGGCTGGTAGTAGCCTAGTGGGTAACACACTCGCTTATGAACCAGAAGACCCAGGTTCAAACCCTACTTACTACCATTGTGTCCCTGAGCAAGACACTTAACCCTAAGTTGCTCCAGGGGGGGACTGTCCCTGTAACTACTGATTGTAAGTCGCTCTTAATAAGGGCGTCTGATAAATGCTGTAAATTTAATCACACATACTGTTTCTTCAAACTATATAACAAGACAGCTCATTTTCTGTTAATTTTACTACAAAAATCAGTACTTACCAGAATTTATGGGGACTTTTATTTTGGTACAGGTAACCTAACTTGCTGTGTGCATATTGATTAATGCGTTATGTAATACTGGTAAACATGTGTAATGTTTTGTTTTACTCACTGTAGCTGCTAATACAGCAGGGTGCATGATTCCATTGTCAGAGTTTTATATGTTGGTTTCTCCATTTTTCTTATAATTTATTTTTTTCATTTGAAACACACACTAACACACACACACACACAACATTCACTCACACAGCAGTCCACATAACAAAGCAGAATATGTGCCCTTTGGTGGTGTGATAGCTCATTACCTAAGAGCGACCTTCCATCTGCACTCATGGCTGCTCTGGGAGCCATTACGATTATGATGGAAATCTCACAAGCCATTACTGGGAGGCGGCAGAGGGCCCGTTGCAGACGCACTAATGGACTCATTTGTAATTGGGAGAGAGGGAAATGACTGAGCGCGCTCACAGGCGCTTTGTTTGATGGAAGGTGCAGAGGGAGCGGGGCGGAGTGTGCGTGACTGTTGGTAGTGAGGGAGGGAGGGGGGCCAGACCTTGTTGTCGAACACTCAAAAGCCTTTTCCTATTCAAATCAGCCTCTCTTCGATAGGAAGCAGGCCTGAAAAAGACCCTGGCACTTCAACATACACACACACATACAGCCTTAATCTGTTTGTCTGTTTCTACTCTCCACCTGTCGGTTTGTGTTTGTTTTCTGTTGGTCTCAGTGTTGCCCAGTGTGGTTTACTACGCAGATGGGATCTACCCGGCTCGAGCCCAACCCAACACGACAAGTACAGCCTTTAAAAGCCTGGCTTTCTTTGCACATGCTATGAGTGCTAGACTAAGAGGGAAGGGAACAATCGCCAGAGGCTAGCCTCCATCTCACCTCCTCAGCATCCATTTTCACATCTCTCTCACAATAATTAAAACACATCACCTGATGACAGTGGCCGAGAATTGCAAATCAAATGAACATTTCATTAAAAATGAACATTTAATAAAACACTGTTAAAAAAATCGTCGAATCATACAGAAAAGATAGGTAGTACAGACCATGACTTTGTGTTTGCTGAACGATCATTTACTGCACAAACATGACCTAGCTCGAGCCCGACTGAAATGATAGAAATTGAAAATGATAGGCCAATATATACAGGTCCACTACCTGGTACAGGTTCTCCTACAGGACAGCAGGTTGTTTTTGTGGTAACGCTAACCCCCTTCTGTTTAATGCAAATTACCCCATCTCTCTGCCTCAACTTGCCAAACGGGAAATTGAATTAAAAACCTCAACTTAGCAGCACATTGTCAAAAAGGGGGGTGGCAGCAGAAAGTTGAATGGAAAAAAAGTTTTTTTTTTTTTTTTTTTTTTACAAATGAGGGACGTGGTAATTGCCGGAGATTTATTCATGCCGAGGCAGTCTCTTTTTTTCCCTCTGAATCAAAGACTTAATCAGGAGATTTCACAGCAGGCCCCACTGTTCTCTCCTCCATCCATCAGCCTGTGCCCGGCTGGCTTCCTCTCGTCACAAAATATGAGCAATGTCATGAGAGCAGCGGGCCTTGTATACACACGCACACGCGCTCACAATGTGATTTGTTCATTTAGCACGCGTGAGTTTCACATTCACGTTAATCAATCTTAAAGGAATAGCAAGGTTCCTTTGAAAGTAGGAAAGAAATGCAATCAAATCCAGTTATGAGGCCATGTCTCATGAACATCAAACGCACATCCATGCACATTAGGGCTGTTAAAATCCATGTGTTAATCGCTGCAACTAATTACTAATATCCAACGTGTTATTGCTATTAAATATGTGAATGCTGTTAACCCAGCTTGGTTTTGTTTGCTGGATGCTCAGATGCCCGCGTTATGCTATCAATGCTTGACATAGCCATAACAACATAGCCGCTTTTACCCTACATGATGCGTGGGTGGAGTTCACGCTAGGTCATTTGAATAACCTTTTTGTGTTAACTTTTGACTGGTGATATTAGCCTAATATCTTGTGAAGTGAAAGTGATTGTTTTGTCATTGTGATACAACGAAATGTGTCGTCTGCATTTAACCATCACCCATAGTGAGTAGTGGGCAGCCATGAAAGGCGCCCGGGGAGCAGTGTGTGGTGACGGTGCTTTGCTCAAGACGACCGAAGTGCCATCTTGGCGATTCGGAATTTGAACCTGCAACCCTTCAACCCTGCAAGTCCGCTTCCTTACCCGCTAGGCCACCACTGCCAAGGCAGTGTGAAGATGACCAAAATCTCAGGTTCATCCCACATATTACCATGGGCCAAACAGTTAAATCTTAGCAACTCTTGCTTACTGGACTAAATAACTACTGGTTTAAAATATTTTAAATTGCAATGGTTTAAAAATGTAATGGCATGTAACAAATCCCAGATCTGAAGTTATAACTGTTACACGGCCAGACATACAACACATGAACCCTGAAAACATTTCAAGATTTCCGCTTGGTACAGGAACTGTGATGACGCCCTTGTAACTGGCCTCCATGCATATGCATGTTTTGTCGTCTCCAGTTCCTGTTTGTTGCTACTGAGCTCTTTGCTCGGGCTTTGTGATGTGGCTGAGAGTAAACTGTATACCCGGTACAGTACTATTCCGGAGTGCAGATGAAACACAACGTTCTCTGTTCATCAGTGCCGCGCTGACACACGGCCATTTGAAGTAATTTGATTTTTTGCGAAAGATAAGCATATCAGATCATAGCCTGAAATGTTATTTCATGGAGTCTTTTTATTCTAATAAAAGTCATTTTCTGCATGATTTGACATTTAAAGATGAAATTTATCTCTTTCGGAAAACTCGGGGTTTCAGCTACGGCGCTGACAGACTGGGAGGTGCAGGGGGATGCGAGTTTAACGGGATCATTTCTCCACCCATTACATGGAGAAATTCGCAACAGAAGGGCAGTGCTGGTCAGAGTGATTTACACAGTTGCCGCCGTGGTTGCTTTAGGAACACGATCTACATAATTCATGGAAAAGTGAAGCTTCCCAGCATCCCCCCCCCGAAGCCACTCCCCTTCAAAACACACTTGCACACACACTGTCTCTGAGGTGATGCTACATCAAGGTCGGGTTACATCGGGGGGACTGGCCTGTGACTTCGGCGCGGGTGTCCTACTGTGGTGATACGCAATCACAGGTGTCGGCGGTGAACAGCACAGCCGTAACCCAACACCAGTCCACGGCAGACCACTGTCTTCATTATTTATAACTTCGCTTAACACACATCTGCTGCCACAAGGCAACGAGGCCTGTGTGTGTATGACTGTGTTTAATGTTGAAGTTCTTGTATTTGTCCTCATAATATGCACATAATGCATTAATAAGGTAATATCTATACAATATAAGATGCTTAAGTGAGTTGTCAGTTGGCCTTATATGAATTTTTTGGGGCTACTCAGTGCCACTACAGCGGTGACAGACTGGGAGGTGCAGGGAGAATTAGCAAACACATTTGGTATCCGCCAGGTCCTGGACAGTCTGTGGCAATGTGGCATTGGTGGATGGAGCGAGATATGATGTCCTTGATGTGCCCAATTGGATTCAGGTCTGGGGAACGGGTGGGCCAGTCCATAGAATCAATGGCTTCGTCTTGCAGGAACTGTTGACACACTCCAGCCAGATGAGGTCTAGCATTGTCTTGTATTGGGAGGAACCCAGGGTCAACCACACCAGCATATGGTCTCACAATGGGTCTGAGGATCTCAGTACCTAATGGCAATCAATCTACCCCTGGTGAGCACATGGAGGGCTGTGCGGCACCCCCAAAGAAATGCCTCCTTGCACAATGGCAGCGGTAGCGGTCCTGGGTTGTTGTTGTTCTAGGGCCTCCTCCACGTCTCTTGATGTACTGGCCTGTCTCCTTGTAGCTCCTCCATGGTCTGGACACTGCACTGATACGGTTGCCATCAGCTGAGGCAGTGGAGATGCTGGAAGGTGATGGGCAGAGCTTTGAACTCGACTGGGGCCTTCTTGAGGTGCATCCCGATGGTGTTCTCTCCAATAAAACTGGGGAAGCGACCGTCTCTCATGCATCTGCACCCCCCCACCCCACCCACCCCCCCAATCGTTTTCTTGCCGTCTCAGGGGACTGCGCTATCAGTAGCGTATGTCTGCTGTTGACAGGCCGCTCTTATCATCTGCGCCGCTCCACGCCACCCATCTGATTCCTACTGACAGGCTGAAGCGCTGATAAAACAGGCCGCATTAAAGAAAAACAGAGACGCCCCCCCCCCTCCCGGCACGCGTTCCGTTGCTCCATCCCCCTGCCTGGCTCACAAGGGTGTCAAAGCTGTCGAGATGGGGGGAGTGACATCACAAAGCGTTCGCCTGCAGACTGGGGCCTCGTCACGTCGGCACAAGCTGTCTGGTGACAGACGTTCCTTCAGGCTAACTGTGATCCTGCGCTCTTTCATTCTCGCATCTCTGAAAGTTTCCCTCTGTCTCCCCTTCACTCCTACGGCTCCCTCGCGCTCGTTTCCTCCCACGTTCCGCCTTCAACTCGACAACTCGTGCTCCCGCTTGTGTGCTGACAGCGCTGTTTGGTGTTTTGAGCGCCGACAAAGAGAAGAGAGTTTGGGCCGTTGGTGGATTGCTTTGAGATTGGCAGTGCGAAAGTTGGCAGAGGCTCCGGCAGAAAAACGCTGTGATTTAGAGGCCTGGATGCGATTCCAAAGCGGCCGCATCACTCAGCGCCGCATCCCAGAGAGCTGAAAGGGTCAGCGGGGGGGAGAGAAATATAACAGCATTTAATTAAAGTGCAGTACAGACTGAATGGCTTCATTTTTCCACAAGCGCAGCCTCTGCCAGGAATCCCCATTCGTATGTGAGAGAGAGAGAGAGAGAGAGAGAGAGAGCTTGAGATATGAAAAAACAACGCACAAGCTGCTGATAGGACTTCACCAGAGTCTGCCAAAATAGGTCTGGTGTCCAGACACAGACACACACGCACACACTTCGTAAGACTTTAAGCAGCCAGCCACAGTCAGAGCGGCCTGGACCGCGTTCAGCTCGTTTGGAACGCGAGCGGGCTTTCGGCGAAGAAACGCGCCCTTCCTTCCCTTTTCATTTATTTGAACCGATACGCTGTGATTAAGAGCTGCGAGGCTGAGATTTCCATTCCCCCCACATCTCCAGCCTCCCCGCCGTCTCTCTCCAAGGGAGTGGGTGAGAGGCTCTAGTGCCAAAATATGTGAATAATTAGAGCGAAGGCATGGGTTCTGCCAGGGAGCGGGGAAGCGTTCGCTTCCCTTATTAGATTCACTAAAACGCTGTTGTAAATCAGCACTGCCAGAACATGGCTGCCAGGCCCCGCTCTCTTCCAGCGCCAAACAAGCACTGAGTGGAGGAAGAATGGCAGAATGTGTGTGTGTGTGTGTGTGTGTGTGTCATTCATCTCACAATATATCAGTACCTAATCACTGTTGGCTGATTATCATTAATATTGGCATCAGCCGATATGGCCACCCAATAATTTAAATTTGTCAACATTTAATTGAAGTTTTTGCAACATTTGTTACCCCATCTGTTCCATAACTCAACTCTTCAAAAAGAACACTGGCTTTCTCCACATTGCTTATGATTTATATGTATCATATCATATGTATCATTTACCAGTGTTTACAATAAAAATAGTTGCTGTTCTAATTTTTGTGCTTTTTTTATCATTGCTGTTGCTGAAAATGTACAATAACTGACATTGGTACAGATCTTTTTATGATTTAATTTTTAAATGTACAATTTATGGGCAGATATGAACCTTCCCTTTTTGTTGACATTAATGTAACCACAACTGAAATCTGATTATAGTTTTTTGTCAGTTTCATGAAACTAACTATAGTGAAGTGAGCAGACAATGAACCAACTTTTCTTATGTTTTTGCAATTCAACAGTAGAAAAGGGAAATTATGCAAACGTCTGTCCACCAGAAGGTTTTAGATCTTAATTGGCTTATTGACTTTTAGGTTGCTCACAAAGGCCAGGTGATGCCGAATCTCTTTAGGGTGGAGATTATTGACGGGTTATTACTTGAGTTATTTGCTGAATTGTTTAGAGGGCCAGAATATTGCCTCAAAAGTGCTTCGGGTGACCGCGGGAAAGAAAGAGAAAATCAGTGCAGGAGTTACGGCTGCGTCGCCTGAAATTTCAAATCAGAGGCGAGCGGAGCGGAGAGCGCAATTCTGTCTCGGCTGCAACAGGAGGTCCAATCAGGTCCGCATTTCAACAGACTGTCAGAGGGCGCGAGCGGGAAATCAGAGCACATTGTTCCAGGGCCCCGGCGCTGATGACGAGCTCTCTTCATATTCGCCCGTGGACTCTTCCTCCGCTCCTGCGCATTTATCCACACTCGTGCCCTCATTTAAGGGCGCCCGGTAACCCTCCGTTCCGTTTTCGACTTTCCCTCTCCCCCCACTTGTCGTTTCGCAGCACCGTTTATGAGGTGTTACAAACTGGGCGTGGTGAACGGGGCGAGTCTAGAACGTTCCTCTTAAGCACCGCTTTTTCCCCCACCTCCCTTAAATAAATGTGCCGCGGAGTGGACCGAAGATGGATGAGGAGGATGGGGCTGGCGTGGGGGGAGAGGGCTGAGCCGGCGGGGGAAGATGTATGGGCCGCAGGCTCCGCGCCGGTAGAAAACAGTGGTCCGGGCTAATGATCCGCAGCCTGATCGTTATGGCCCCCACTGAAACGCAGCCGAGAGTGAGAGAGGTGCCGTCCCGGGGAAATCAATTCGGTGGAGGCGCACGGGCCCTGGCTGTAAATCACCGGGAGCGCCGCAGCCGGATGAAAGAGCCGAGCTCTGGTGGGAGGCGGGAGGGAGACGGAGCAGGCCGCAGTGGGAGCGTCGGAGACGAGCGCTCTTTTGATCATAAAATTCCCGCAGGCAGAATAGATCTTGGGCCCCACCACCACCAAACCACTGGATCCAGGCTGACGGTGTGGCAGCTCCACGTCCTCCTGCACCCGTTGCAAGGCGGTGGCATTTTTTTACTTTAGCCGAGATTGATTAATCGCCCCTAGCGGGCTCCCATCAATCCTAATACGCTTATAATGAAATGGTTGGGTGTTGGTGGGGGGATGTTTGGCGGAAGGCGGCGGGTTCATAAGTCACTTTCGAAACATATCATGGTTTTAAAAAAAAGCCATTGATCACGTGAGGTGGAATGATGACAAATGCTGCAGCTCTCCAGGAATATAGAGTCAGCAGTGGAAAGGCTGCATTAACAATGGCCGAACAAAACCATGGATTAGTATTAGTAGCGTGAGAGAGCAGTGATTTTCGTCTGAGCATGCTCTTCACTGACAAGTTTGAGCCTTATCAGGGCTCTTAGTTTGTAAACTCAATATTCTATAGAAATCGAACGAGAATTGCTGGTGTCTTCCTCTTGTAAGTCGCTTTGGATAAAAGCGTCTGCTAAATAAAGTAAAGTAAAGTAAAGTCTCTTCTATAAAGTTTCTATAAACTGAAAATGGGGGACGATAGTCTGTGTCAACCCAATCTGGAAAGTCATCTACGTGGTGTCTTCTGGGGGCTGGTAGTAGCCTAGTGGGTAACACACTCGCCTATGAACCAGAAGACCCAGGTTCAAATCCCACTTATTACCATCGTGTCCCTGAGCAAGACACTTAACCCTGAGTGTCTCCAGGGGGGGACTGTCCCTGTCACTCTGGATAAGGACGTCTGGTAAATGCTCTAAATGTTCTGGCATTTGAACAGATCAGTGTACCTGCCATCTTGCAAAATAGAATCTTTCTTTTTCTATTTGTTTGTGTGTAAATTTGAAGGCCAAGGACTCTGACCACATACCGGCCTTTCCTTGGCACACGTGCACCGTCTAGACGTGTGTTAAACGATGCCGCCCCTCCCCGCCCGTGAGCCGCGAGAGTGATGCTGATAGCAGGATTGGCTGCTGCCGCCTCCAGCTTCCCTTCCTTCCTCCCCTCTCCCCTCGCCGCTCTGCCATCATTATGCACGGCGGCCGCCGGGCTCCCGCCGCTATCTGACAGAACGTGCTATCTGCACATCCCAGCTGCCTCGCCGGCTATCGCCGCATCGCTGCCGGCTTGACCCCGCCGCCGCTCGCCACGGGGATGGCGCGGTGCCGGGAGGAAATGAGGCCGCTATCTGGCAAAGCGGCCGCCATATTCTTCCTGTCAGGCCCTGGCAGTTTTTTTTGCGCCGCTCGGGGCTCCGCTATCACCGCGACTAACGCGGCGGGCCTTCCTCGGCGAACGCGCCCTCACCTCAACACTGACAGTTAAGCCGCCCCCTTGAGTTTAAAGTGGATGTGCGCGTGTGTCCGGGAAATAGGCAGTAATGTGTAATAACATGGCCGTCCCTCCGAGAAGCCTCCGGAAAGCCACCCTGCTAAAAAAATTAAATAAAATAGTCTTCTGGTGGCGGCACGGAGAGACTCGGGGAGCTCGGAAACGGTTCGGCACCACAGGGCCGCCCTGCTAATAAACACGTGCTGCAGACGAGATCAGATCTGGCCGCGTTCTCCGGAGAGCCTGAACGGGCCCTAAATGAGCTCAGGGAACCAAACAGGGGGGCTTGTCAGGGCCAACTTCCGAAGGAGATCATTTGCAGGTTCATTTTGCCGGGAGCGTGTTCGTACGCGGCATCTTTCCCCGCGTGAAAGGCCGAGATAAATGAAGGAATAGCGGGGGAGCGACGCAGACGGTATCAACAAAGTGCACACTGTTCCCCCGCCGCGGCGCGCCTCGCTGGTTTTGTCTCTCGCGTCGCGGGGAGGCATTAGCGATGCCCTTGACTCTCGGGCGAATATGAATGTGTGTTATTGTTGGGCGAAGCAGATCTCGGCGGACAGAAAGCTCGCTATTCATGCCGGAGAGAGTTGCAGGGTATTGAATGACTAATGGTCGCCTCCGCCGAGTGACAGTTGGTTGTGCTTTGTCCAGAAGACCAGTGCACCTGCCAGATTGCAGGATAATTCCTCCCAGAAAAATCGCCACAGTGAATCATCAAGTGACCCCATAAACCAGACTTGCTTTAGAATTTTTCTAATTTCTCCAGAGAATTTTTGCTAGAAAAAAAGGGCACCCTAACTCGAAGGGTAATTATTATTTTTCATTTTTTGATTTATATATATGTATGAATGTATGTATGTATTGGACCATGCGTTAGCAAACAGTCCCCATGTATTCAGTGTCGTATAAGAAGGCAGAGCTGTCTGTTTTTTAAAGTCAAGTGAACGTTTTATTTTATATAAGACCCCCTTGAGCTCTCTGAAATAATTGATTCTTGGCTATATTAAACAAAGGTCTATTACAGGTCAACTTATAGTGCATATGACAGGTTTCACAGACTTTCATTCATTGATTGCTCCAAAACTAATTCATAAAACAGTGTGCTAATCAGTAATTAATATATGGAAATTTTAGGACGTCTGTCCTAAAATAGGGGATAGATTGATTACTTATATTGGGATGTTGTTATTAAAAAAGTATAGTATTACCAACTCTGCTATTATTTCTTTCTATATATTAACTAATTTAAGAATTAGATAATCTATAAGAACATAGCAACTGCTATGCTTCCATCAGGATTTGAAATTCATTGTAAGGGATACTAGTTTATATCTGTGACAGCACATTGAGTTTTCCACCCTGGGGGACCACAGACACATGGAGAAAATCATAAACAATTCGAGTAGAAAATCGCCGTTCATTATTCAGTCGCTCAAGTTAATGTTCATCCCCCGAATGAATGAATTAGTGGTTATTTATAAAGCTGTTTTTTAAACGCCTGTTAATAATATTTATTAAGATTGATGACCATAATCATAATATCATAATTACTGTGATTACTATCACATTCAGAGATGAATTTGAATAATCATCATCCTGGAAATGGCCTATTACTCTCTGTTCTTTTTTTTACTCTTGTGTGTGACAGTGAGTGACAATCAGTGGAGGGGTTTTTTTTGTTTTTGGGCACAAGGTTCATCTGTGATCTGCCGGTTTGAATTGCATCGGTTGCTCAATGCTGGAGAAAAAGCAAAGAACAAAAGAACGGGGAAAAAAAGAAATGCAGCAGCCTGATCAAGTGGCAAGTCGCAGGAACTGCCTTTTTTTTTTTGCCATTATGTCTAAATCCTCAATACAAATCGCAGTGTTTCCGAGCTCCCAGTGGGGCCTATTACTGCCTGTGGGGCATTAAAGATCATTAATAGTGCTGTCAGATAAAGAGGGGGAGGGGGAGGGGACGCGTTGCTTAGCGGCTCATAAATGGGAAATTAATACATGTGCTTCATTAATGCAGCCGGGTGTTTGATGTTTGTTAGCTGGCAACTTTAATGATGTAGGCCCGAGCCAACGGGGCGCTTGACTAAATTTGATTCCTCCAATTAAGTAGTCAGAGTTCTTTATTTTCGGCAGGAAAAAAGGAACGCGTAGGAAGACGGGGAAGAGTGGGAGCCAGAGAAGGAGACATCTCCTAATTGCAGATGCCGATTCTTCAGCTTTTTAACATCTATCTCTCTCTCTCTCTCTCTCTCTCACTCTTCCTCTCTTTTTTTTCTCCTGACTGACTGATTGCGGTGACACACTTATCAGACTTGGCCTTCAGAAAGTTGTTTACCACTCGCTAATCAAGAAGAAATATTTTAATCAGCGCTTGCGACTGTCTTAATCATTAACATTAGTTAGCCATTTATGTTAATTGCCGTGTAGTGCAAGGTGATGATAGTCAATCTGGAGTGCAAACGATGAAATTGCTGTTATCATTCAGGGCGTGAGGAGATGCCAGCTAATATCTTGGCTTTGATGCACTGAAAGGGATTACAGGTTGAATTGATGCCTAAGCGCTGATATTTTAACCATTTCATGCCCCCTGTAGTGCAAATGAATTTATGAACAAGTGTTAAAAAGGGTGGAGCCTATGACTGAAAGCTGATTGTATCTCTAATAAAAAAACATGGCCCATGCCCTGAGCCCTATTTAGCGCCAAAAACAAGACTCTCATCTTTTCAGCTGTGGAAAGACATTCTGCTGTAAAATCTGTCCATTTAAAATAGTGCCACAATGTACAGTTTACACAACAGAAGTTCAAAATATGTTCATACTTCTAATAGAGGTAAAAGAAGGCTCACTTTTTGACATTTGTCTTTTGACGTGGCATCGATAACTGCATTTCATTCCATGGGTTATTGCATTGGATTTGTACATGGAATTCTTCAGAAAAACAGTGGGTGTTAATGGGTTAAACATGCTTTTGTTTGAAGTGTGCAGACCGTATGGTGCCGTGGTGGACAGGAGAGCTGCAGGTCAGACGTGGGCTGGATCTGCCTTTGACATTTGGCACATATGGCCGCACAGATGCTTCAACATGCATTATCCGCCGAGCAGAAACAGAATTCTAAATCACATCAGCTTACTGGCCTTCTGAGGAGTTATTCATCTTCAAACAGCCCTATTTCATGCCTGCCAGACTCTCATCCTCATCTTTCACTTTCATTTTTCATTTTCTCTCTCTTCTCCATTCCCGCTGTCTCTCCCTCTCTGACTTTCTATTTTTTTTTTTACTCTCTGTCTCTCTCCCTCTTCCTCGCTCTCTCTCTCTTTCTATCCGTCTCTGTCTGATTCATTAGCGTGTTATGTTATGAATGTTTCATCAGCGCTCTAATAGCCTATCCGTTGACGTGGACTGCATGAATGCCAGAGTACGGGCCAGATGGGACTCGGCAGAGTTAAAGGTTGCCTGTACTACACCACATTGACATTTAGCACAGGGCATTTGCCCCCCACGATCTGTCTGTCTGTCTTTCCGACTTTCTGGAAAATGAGTTTCCTGGGATATCGGTGGCACACGATGTTCTACCTATGCAACCTTGCATGCTTCATAACACAGATTCCCCCAACACTCCCACACACACACCCTCACAAACACCCACCCGCCAAATTTCCATCTCCACTCCCCCTACAAACCCTCACATTAAAAATGCATTGTACCAGACCTCGCCTATATTACTTCATTAAAACCAGCCGGGCCCTGCGGAGGGACCCCCGTCACCCGACAGCCCACAGCAACCTGCAGACTAAGCACTTCCTCCCAGAGACCCTGCACGAAGCGAGATGAGGGCACGCCCCCTCTCTCCCGCTGTCCAGGAGGTGACCCTTAATGAGTGCGATTCCGGAGCTTCAAAAGCGGTCAGGCATTAATGATTTATTAGCAATGAATACATCAGGCTCCCCAGTCTGCAATAAAATCTGTGCGGAAATCGTTTGGCTTCACTTGATTCCTTGTTTATTTATGATTTTTTTTCCCCCCTCCTGCACATTTATTTATTATGCCGTTCCGAGAACCCCAGAGTTACCCCGAGAGCGCTTAATTACGCAGCGTTTAAGACAAAGAGCGACGCGTCGCCGCGAGAGCGAGGGGCTTGAAGTGACGAGGATGAATCGCTCTGGTTTTAATGGGAAGCGCGGTGAGCCATATGTCAGCTCTCCGTTAATGAGACCTTGGCGTTCCCGTCTTCGGGATGGGAAGCTCCAGCATTTCGCCGACAGGAGAGCTTTATTAATTTGGTTCTCTGCGAACGGTGTTGGTTTCAGCATCAGGAGAGGGATGAACGGCTCGGCCTTGTTTGGAGGTGTGCGGGCCGAAACTCCCTCCATATCTCCCTCTCTCTCTCCCCCCAGCAGCGCGCCTCTCACCACCATCTGCCAGGACCTGTTGGCTTGTTTGTTTTACAGAGCAAACAGCAAATCACTGCTTTCCTGTTCCTGCTCTTTGCCATATGCCACTTCGCCGCGCATCAGAGCGAGCTGCGTGTTTAAATGGAGTTCATCAAAGGCTCACCCACCCCGACACATCTGGCCGCCGTAGCCCTGAACGATTTCAGTATCGCTCGTTGTCACCTTTTGTGTATGTGTTCCCCATTATTGTTTGAGCCGCACAGTATTTTGTTTTGACATTCGCCGGCAGCACCTTAAGTTGACGTCAGAAGTTGGCGTTAAGGATTCCTTTTGTCGTACGAGAAGCTCGTAGCCTTTGAGAAGATCCCTGGTGGTCTAGTGGTTCGGATTTGCGTGCTCTCACCGCCACGGCCCGGGTTCAATTCCCGGTCAGGGAAAGTTTTGTGGGGCAGTGGTGGCGTAGCGGTTAAGGAAGCGGCCACGTAATCAGAAGGTTACCGGTTCGAATCCCGATCTGCCAAGGTGCCACTGAGCAAAGCACCGTCCCCACACACTGCTCCCCGGGCGCCTGTCATGGCTGCCCACTGCTCACTCAGGGTGATGGGTTAAATGCAGAGGACAAATTTCACTGTGTGCACTGTGTGCTGTGCTGCTGTGTATCACAAGTGACAAACACTTTATCATTATTATTATTTGTAGTATTATTATTATTATTCGTTCAGTCAGCCTAGTGCTCGACTCTTTGTCTGAGCACTAAGTGTGGGAACAGTGACTTCACACACAAATACAGGTATACAACGGCAAGCCATTTGGTCGTGTAAACAATTACTGGCAGAAACCCGAGTTGCCTTGACGAGCATGTTCGTACATCCAAACACTGCGCTCCATTAAAAATTCAAGCGGCTCGTCTGCTGAGATGACATAAATAAATAAGAGGAGCTGAGTGTGCTCAGCCGGCGCCCAGGTGCAGTTTATTGCGCAGCTAATGCTAATGAGCCACGCGCCACCAAAATAACGGATCCGGAGCAGCTGACGGTCAGAGGTCCTGACCGACCACACCTGTCCACAGGCTCATCCCAGCACCGCCCCGCCGACTTAACATGGAGGCATGGCACTGCATCCGCCATCACATTCTGACCCATTAAAATGCCAGATATAGCTGGTGCGGAAGACCAAGGGCAAAAGGTTCTGCATTTTTGAGAACGGTGTATAGTCAATATCAAACATCAGTTGTATAAATAATGGACAATGTGGATCTGTTAATTTCCTTTCCCTAGAAACTAAGCCAAAGCCATGTTTGAATCCAAAGACTTGTTCAGATTTTTTTAATGCAGCCAGCCAGTGTGGCAACTTTTACGTTTAGAGACTATTTTAAAGTGAAGTGATTGTCATTGTGATACACTGCAGCACAGCACACGGTGACACACACCGAAATGTGTCTTCTGCTTTTAACCTATCACTCTTGGTGAGCAGTGGGCAGCCATGACAGGCGCCCGGGGAGCAGTGTGTGGGGAAGATGCTTTGCTCAGTGGCACCTTGGCGTATCGGGATTCGAACTGGCAACCTTCTGATTATGGGGCCACTTCCTTAACCGATAGGCCAACACTGCCCCTAATTTGGTGTCTGTGTGCAGTCAGTGGTGGTAAACTTCTGAGTAGAATGTGGTCTCAGGTTTTAGTGAACAGTAGGCCCTTTAAAAAGGCCGTTGAGATAAGATGCTAGTGATTTTGGGCTAAATATGAAATAAATGTTGCAAAGCCATGAAATCAGCAAGGTTTTCAGTATTAACAGCTGATGTTTTTCACCATATTATTACTACAGTACAGAAGTTGCTTTCAATAAATTCTAATAATATGAAAGAGAAAAATATGCCTAAAATTATCCTTGCGATTTAAAATGATGTCAGGACGTATTTTCCATTTGATGTTTTGAATAATTTGAGCGGATTTTCAAATATTATCTTTATTTACTTGAACAGCTCTAAGCTTAGCAGGAAACGCTTGTCAGTGGTGTCACTGTCACCCAAATGGGATTTGGCACTGCTAGTGATGGCACGCATTACGCTCTGTCTATGTGGTTTTGTTCCGTGATTTTAAACCACCACCACCCCCACCCCGCTCTTTAATGCATAATCTATGAGATTAGCAGGTTTTACATGTTTGTCACCCACGTGTGTCCAATACTTAAGGGCCAGCTCTTCACATGGGATTAATGATTAATATTATGCACTTATCTGAGGACGCCTGTCACTGCGGAATTGTGTCAACAGTGATGGAGCTTTTTCACAGAGAATAAATTGCGTTTTTCACAAAAGTGCGTAGGCTTGCACGTTCCATCTATGCACAAGGCTCTTTTAAAAGGTCCTGTCAGTGAGGGGAAGTGGAATTTAAGAATAACTTTAACAGGGATTTTATTTTGCCCACACGCTGTGCTCAGTGGTCAAGCCACCTGTTTGCCATATTTAGTGTTATGTTGGACAGTAGAACTGAAACAAATCCTCTTTTACAAGCTTTTAAGGTGCTGTTTTTATTGATTGATTTCCCAAAAATAACATATAAGTCATGCTATTGGTCTGTACAGTGCCCCTCAGCCATGACCAGCCAGAAGTCATTATATGACACAATGAAATGTATTAAAATGGATTGTGCACAGTACATAATGATTACTAGACTTACATATGAAGCATTACTAGATTTCTTTAACTTGTCAATATATCATTGCCACATTGATTAGTGCTACTAATCAAAATGCTGAACAGGAAAAAAAAGTTTTCTTAGAGAAATTTGCACAAAATTGCATCTAATCTCTCACTGATCCTCAGGATTCCACATAAAACGAGAGCAGTTATAATCACTTTACAATGCATGTGTAATAATGAATGCATTATAATTGATCCTGTAATGGATGCATTATGATGGGTGGGGGAAAGAAGGATATCCGAGTGGGTAACACACTCGCCAGATGACAATAGAGCTGCAGATTTTATGCTCACTTAATAACACTGTTTGCCTGTGGGAGACCCTTGACCCTGAGTTGCTCCAGGGCATCCCTGTAACTAATGACCGTAAGTCTTTCTTGCTGAAATGTCAGATACGGGAGCAGTTTAATGATTATGTGTTGGAAAGGGAGGATCGGAGCTCAGGACAGCTGTCTTCTGAAAGTGTAACATGAATCAAGATGGGCCCGTCAGTCTGTTGTTTGGGTGTTCTTTGCTGTCTGAGAGTGATATTCTATTCTTTGGTTTTCCTGCCTCTTCCTGTTCTGAGGGGAGCACCTGCAAACACTTCCCTGCGGGGCTTAAGTGCTTTAGCTAAATCCCCGTCAGGATTTTTAGGTACATCACATCTGGGCCCACTCCCAAGGTCACCCCAGAGAACACAGCCAGGTGACTAACTGCAAGGTGGCAGGTGTGTGTGTAAGGTGGAAGGGTAGATAAATAATAAATAAAATGCTTTAAGAAGCCGTCAGCATAGGTGAGAGCCTTTTTGTATTTTAACTGATTTCTCCGTATATTTTAACAGTAATCATTAAATGAATCATCAAAACAAGCACTTGTCTAAAGCCAAGGGGCGCTAATAAGCTGTAGCATGCTAAACAGTAGAGAAAATTGCATGTAATCAGAGTCCACGTAAATACCATGTGCTGTGTAATGCAGGTCCACGTAAATACCATCACAGCTTTTAACCGAATAGCACTTAATGAATGCATTATGAAGAAAGGGGAAAGGAGGATGTTGTCCTTTTCTTTTCAAAGAACCAAAATTGCAAAGTAGCATGTCGTAAATCGCTCAGACACACGCATAGAGAGTCCCTACAGTCCCCCATGGGTCCATTACTCAGCAGGTGTGACAGCTGTCAAGCACGGCGAGTCTGACTCTCAAAGGCCCGGCATTTTCTCTCCTTTGTTTCTTTCATCCCTTCCTGCTATCTGTCTCCTCTTGTCTCGGGCCGCCCGTCACACGTCCTCGTCAGCCCAGATTATCAGTCTCACGGGGGCTGACGGGTGGACCGGTGACCCGAGACCCTCTGTTTATGCTTGGTGTTCTCGTGTTAATGTGGTTTGTTCTGGGTGAGGGGTAAATATTTACCCATCTGTTTCCTTCGGTCACTGCCATGATGGACGTGCACGTGAGTATGACTCCGATGTTCCTTATTAGAGTTCCAGGAGTCTGTGCTATTGCTATCGTCCATGACGTTCTTTTCTCAAGTGAACTTGCGGCCTCGAAGTGACGACCCCCCCCCGCAGAACAGATGGTGCCTTCCGCAACAATGTCTGTTACAAGCAGACTGTTTACGTCAGACCACTATTGAGCTCATTTACCGTCCCCAGCACCCACCCAACAATAACCACGTGCCAGCTGATGCCTAATCCATGGTTTTGACCTCTGACCCTGCCCTGTCACCACTACACTAACTCATGTATATTCTGCGCGGGTTGTTTACTTATTTATTTAGCATATACTTTTTTTTTCTGATGACATTGAGATTGGGGAGCTGAGCAGTGTGTGTGTGTGTGTGTGTGTGTGTGTGTGTGTGTGTGCGTGTGTGTTGGTATTCTGTGCATATCTGCACACATTAGCAGCTCATCAGAGAGAGAATGTGGCTCTGACAGCTCCCATAATGAATGAATGGAAAGTGCCGCTTATGAAATAACTGGAAGTGACGCTCACCGCTCGCTGCCTTCCATACCAATTACCGCAGGCCGAGAGAGGAATGGAGGGAGGGGGCGCGGCATGTACCTTGTTGGTGCGAAAGGGCCGAGAGGTGAGGGAATGATCTTTTATTCATTTTAAGGCACTCGGCTCCTTCTCGTTCTATATAGATATAAAACCGCATTTTCAGGACCAGACAGGGACTGGACCTCCGTCACCCCTCCCTGTCACCGCAGCTCTGGGACCTCAGCACCGCTGCCCCAGGGGGCAAGTGCCCCCCACGGCTCTTTCATCCTCGCTGATCCCCGGGCCTTTCTCCTCAGAGCCGAGGTTAAACACGGACCAGGGGGCAGAACCATCACCGCAGAGAGGGATCAGCCCACGGAGGGAAATCAATTAAACGGAAAAAAAAAAACAGGGGACGAAAAGAGGGGAAGGTGGGGGGTTTGGCCGGGAGCGATTGTCCATTGGGCTCGGCGGCCCATAGAATTTTCATGATGGCCCCTGACTCTTGTGAGAGATCAGAGTTAATGGCGATTGTTCTGCTCCGCTCCAAACGCATTATCTGCTTCATTCAATGGAAAACACTTCATCAAACCAGATAGGAGCCTGAGGCCTATTGATAGATGGGGCTTTGTGTGGCGCTGGTGAAAGAGGGACGGCGAGGGGAGGGCGGCTTCGTCACAGATGTCCGGCCCTTTGAAAGGAAATTAAACAAGTACCTCATTACCGAACGGCCGGATTCCCCTGTGAGGCGGCCACTGAGCCAAGCCTTTTAATGAGCTGGGAACTTAAACGCTGCCAAAGTTTACCCCTAACCCCGCCTTTCAATCAGGCCATTCGGAAGAGGTTCTCCCAACCCCCCTGTGACCCCCTTAAACCCCCCCACCACCACCACCCCTACCTTCTTTCTCTACCTCCACCTCCTCCATTGAGGGCCACTCAAGCAGAGGGAGAAAGGGAGCGGGAGAGAAAGGGGAGAGAGGCACCACGCTGATTCCCTCCCATTCAGCCCTTGAGAAGAGGATAATGCCGTTTTTGTGCCACGCATCCAGAGGAATTATGTGCGCTAATTTGATTAGGGGGAGATTTGATTAACTGGAAAATGAGGGCTTTGCTTAGACTTTCACACGCTTAATTTCTCCCTTGCAAAGCAGACGTAACATTGTGTCAGGAAACTCAGAAGGCATATGGGAACCCCATTCAGCGGCTGCACGGCCCTTTCAGGCCCAACAATATCGAGGATTGCCACGGTTCATATTGGGATAATCAGTTTAGGGCTTTTTGCTTGGCCACAGAATACAAATTGCATTTGGCATCGCAAGTGAAAAGGTTCAAAGGATAATGAGATTAATGTAGTAGGGAATTGAGCTTAGCAAAAAAGAGAGAAGGGAAAGAGAAGGAGAGCAAAAGGGGGAAAATATGAAAAAGAGTCTCGAAAGTAGAAAGAAATATTTTCTACGGTGTCACTGAAAGACCTTTTATTATCGTTTTTCTATGATTTCTGCTCTCCATTTTTATTAAGACCCAGAAAGTCAAATAATTTATTACAGGAATGAAATGAAAGCTGTTGCCTTGAACCTAATGGATATTAAAGTAGAAGCTGCCTGCCACAATTCACAACATATAAAAACAGTATTAATGTAGGAGCATAGTTGCATAAAATGTGAGTAGGTGATCATAATGAAATGAATTGATTACATTGGTAAAAGCAATGTTAAATCAAAAGCTAAATCTTCAGCCCTTCAGTGTAGAGATTGGATATTCCTGTTTTGCAGTTTCCATGAAAACACGTTTATGTGTGAAGTGTGAAGGTATGAACATTTTTGATCAAATTACAAAAACTGATTTTTTTGTGCTGTGAATGTTTCTAAAAAAGTCAGTGGTGCTGGTTGGGGGGGTTTCTAGCTGATGATGAAAGTCGTGTCCAGTGACTGAAATTTGAATGAAAGACAAGAACCCCAACAAAAACTAATTCCAAAATGAGGCCTGATTGGTACGACCCACAATGTGACTTTACCCAGAATGACCTTGGCCGAGGTAAGGGGACGCTATGCTAACGTGCGGTTTAAAAACAACGTAGCCGCCCCTTTCGCCTTACAGTGGGATTACTTTCTAATAAGGGATAAGCCGCTCTCCTGCGCTGTGTCCCTGGCCAGAGCCAATAATTATCCAGCAGAAGGTCCGCATGCTCCTCCGCTCATGCCAGGAAAAGGCTACACAACCTCCGCCGTGGTGGCACTGTTCAGTCGGGAGATCCTACAAGCCAAGCGATCGAATCTAAAAAGGCGAGAGATACCAAAAAAAAAAGAGGTGGCGAGATGGAGGGTGACGGGGTTGTTGGAGGGAATGGAGGGAGGGGGTGGGAGAACGCTTGTAGAGAGAGTCGGAGACAGATGATCTGTCTCCTGTTGGACTTCCTTCCATCTTCCCCCCCATCTGTTCGCCCCAGTTTTAATTAAATCTACTGAGATGAGGAATTCTCTTCTTCCCCAGCTCTCCCGCGCTCTCGCTGTCTGAAGCGAATCCGCCGGCGGAGTGTGTGCCAGGGTCCACTCATCCACCCCCCCCACCCCCCCACCCCGCCAGCCGCTAATGAGAGTGTCCTGCAGTCTGGCAGGGAGGAGGGGAGACTGCCAGCCATCATGAGTGTTTAATAAGGCGGATTCTGGAAAACGCCCGGCCCAGGCCTTCTCCCCATGCACCCCGTCCCCGGCTGCCACGCCCACTCTGTGCACACACTCCCACACACATGCACGCACGCACGCGCTCATTCACCAGGTAAAGACCGACACACCGGGTACTCTGTATACTGAATGCCGACACACACTCGCGCACCCATCCGTCTATTCATTCAGCCACAAACGTCGACAGCTTCCACACAAACGCGCCCCAGCGGCGCCCAGGTACCCGGCGCTGCGTCCTCAACACGTGCTTTTCCTTCTAATACTTCCTACGCAGGGCGGTTTCTCGCAGAAGCCGAAAAAAATCACTATTTTTTAGATAATCTCTGTCTCTGGTTTGTGTAATGACGGTGTTTGCACATGTGATGTGTTCATGTTGGAAATAAACCAAAGCAATCCCAGCCAGGCACTGGAACGGCATCACCGATATATGTGAAATATATCATTTTAAGGAGACTAAACGCAAGCGAGGCTTCACTGACTGCTTCTCTAGGCATCTCTTTTACCTCAGACAGGAGGAAGATGCGGAGCTTTTCTCTTTTTTTATGGCCTCCTGCTATTCTTATCCCCCGCCCCGTGTTGTCACCCGGTGTTTCCGTGCCTCCCATCCCCATCCTCCCTCTCTCCCTCTGTACCTATAAACGTCCCCGTGTTGGGTTTGGTTTTTAAGTGTTACCACTCACTTAGCGAAGTGGTTCTATCACTTCATTTGCGTGCTGCTGGAGCGATGTCACACTCCCGACTGTGTAAACTCTCCGGCAGCCTGCGCAGGGGAGCGCGGCAACACCTCGGCTTTAAAAAAAAAAAAAAAAAAGGCGCCATTTGTCACACGTGGGGGGTGGGGCGTAGAAACAAAGTGGCTGTGGATGAGTGTGTGAGCGCGTGTGTTAGTGTTCGTCCAGAGATAAGAGTGTGGGTGAATCTTTAGGATCCTTGGTAAAGTTTTTGCTGCTGGGATGTGGGCCTGGTGGCGTGGCATCAGCTGCAGGTGGGTAATGAAGGCTGCGCGTCCTGCTGAGAGACCCGAGCTGTCAGGACCCGAGCTAGCCCCTAAAAAGAAGAAAACGAGTGAAAATACACTGCTCGGCTCTAAACTCGGCCTGGCGGGAAGTTAATAATGCAGCGCGGGCTGAGGCACGAACCGCCGTGATGCACTGCAGATACCATGCGATGCATGTTCCTGCTGATTCCACTCCTGCTCTCCGAAGGAAATGTGCATTTTTATTTATTTGTATGCTCAGTTATTTATGTCGGCACCCCCTGCTCCGGCTGTTCGTGGGTGTGCAGTAAACATCTTCTCAGACGGTCCATTTGCTGAATCCAGAGGATTGCTGCTAAGCTGCAGGACAGGCATGATGCTGGGGGAATGTGAATTACACACACCATCAGTGTTGCCAGATCCTAAATGTTGAAGTATCGTATCAGCAGTGCAAGATTCTCGTACACACATAGTTTCTTTTCTGACGTTGCTCAGAAAATCTGGATATCATCATAGACTGTGGGGCAGTGGTGGCCTAGCAGTTAAGGAAGCGGCCCAGTAATCAGAAGGTTGCCGGTTCGAATCCCAATCCACCAAGGTGCCACTTAGCAAAGCACCGTCCCGACACGCTGCTCCCCTGGCTCCTGTCATGGCTGCCCACTGCTCTCCAAGGGTCATAGGTTAAAAGCAGAAGACACATTTCGTTGTGTGCAGCGAGTGCTGTGCTGTGAATCACAATGACTTTGTTAGCCTTTGTTTCATCATTGTCTACTTTGTGTATCACCACATTGTGCATTAATCGGCTGTAAAATCTCATGAGGCAACTGCAAAAGCCAAGTATGTCTGCGCAGTCAGATGAAAACAGAAATTTGTACCCTGTCGTGCTAATGGAATACCTTAAAATGAAGGGGCAAAATGGTTATACATTATGGGATTCGTGGAATTATTGATTGTACAGAGGGTAAAATTATCATACAAATACGATAATTATCATATGTCTGGCAACAATGTATGTTTGTCAGCGATAAAAGTGATCAACAAGATTTTACATTTTCATGCTAGAAAATCATATCTATTTTCATGCACAGTGTGATGGAATTGGAGTGGAGTTGTGCTTGTACCCAGCTCCACCAAACCAAACATTCAGACAGATTATCAGTTAGTTTTCAATAATCTGTTCATATCATGGCATCTTTTTTTCGTTTTGCCGGTAGTGTATTTTACAGTATTTTACGTGTGCTGCATTAACAGGTCAAAAAAGATTTATGTGATCATACTTACAGTCTTTTCAGATGCATAGACCACATTTTCTAGAACATTTTATGTTATGTGATTCAAGCCATTATCTGATATAATTATCACCCAAAACAATTATATTGTGAACACAGTATTAGATGAAAAACAAAATGTCCATTAGTCCTTTAAAAACTCTGCATCAGTTCTCAGTATTGGCTCAAAATCAGTACGAGCATTCAGTCTTACAATTTTCACAGATTCTGATAAGTGCCATAAATATATGACCTAAAATGAATTGATTTACAGAGTAAATTGAAATTTATAATATACATTTGATGGTAGATATATTTTTGTACTTTTACTCAAGTACAAATTTAAATGAAGGACTTTTACTATCCTGGGTAACTGTACTTTTACTCAAGTACAGAGTTTGTGTACTTCATCCACCAGCATTCTATTCTATTGTTTTTCTTTGTTTTTGACATTTGTATTATCCACTTTCTGCCATGACCAAGCAAATTTCTTAATAAAGGATTATCTTATCTATCCTATCTTTTTTTGCCATGCAGTCATAATGTTCTTACAAAGTCTGCAATTTAACTTGTCCATATCTGCAGACACCCTGTAATTCCTCAGCTGCTCGCCTCTCCTCTCATCTTGCACTTGTGTGCGATTATCACATCCCTGCAGCAACAGCTTCCAGCTTTTACAGACCACTGCAGTCTTTCTCCACCATGCTTCCTCTGTGTTTCTCACTAATTGTTCTAAACACTAAATCTATTTAGAAGACGCCACCGCACAATGACCTCAATCTCAACTTCTATTATCTCTTAAGCCTGATTAGAGGTTAATTGCTTAATTAACTCTACGGCGATACCTGTTTGTGTAGGCACCTGCTTTCTTTATCCTAAATAGTGTTTTCTCTATTGTAGTGCAAGTGCCTGCAGTTTAGGTTCTTCCTTATCTGGTTTATGGAGACCTTGGTGACTGGAAGTGGTTTTATTTCAAGCTCCAGGACTCCTCATTCCCATTCATCCTCATTCATAAAAATGAATGCATTTGGCACCTCCATGCATGTCAGAACAGCCATGAAAAGCTGAAAAAAAATTCACTGCTGGGCCTGTTCTCTCACTCAGTGTCCCATCAGCTGAACATTGAACCTTTTGCCTCATTCTTTTAAATTCATGGATGACTCAAATAATGTGTGTGTGTGTGTGTGTGTGTGTGTGTGTGTTGTGGGGTTACTCGTGTCTGGATGTCTGTCTCCTGCTGTGTTTAATCAGCATTTCCACATCTGTTGTGTGTGTGAGAGAAAGATAGAGAGAGAGAGTGTGCAGAGATATAGACGTTATGCAGCTGTAGGGGCCTGATAGGAAATCACCATATATCCAGAACAAAAAACATGACATGGCCACACCCCCTACGCACTGATCAATCTTTACCAACACTGCTTTTTATTTATATTTTTTTCATTTTTGTTCAAATTTCACAGTTTTCCTATTTCATTCCAGCAGTGTGTGAGCGTGACCTGTGAGGACCCCTTCATTTTACACCTTTCACCCTTAAGCCTTTTGGTCTCAGTTGTAGGTAATTGGCATCAACAGGGACTTCTCGGCGAATCCCGAACTCGGGCCCATTACCATGACGTGGCTTCAAAGTGGCCCGACCCTCAGTTCCTAAATCTCCTGCCCCGTGTCTGGCCGCGCAAATTCCTTTCACACCCGTTGAAAATCAATAAATTTTTGTTCTAGCTGAGTGAAAAGCCTTTTTCTCTCTCTCAGGGTAAGTATGTGTGTGTGTGTGTGTGTGTGTGTGTCCTCTTTGTGCCAGCGTAAATGAGCCGCACAGGTTTTTTTCAGGAGGGGGGGGTTTAGTACCAGGCAAGGCAGTCGCAGCCCCTGACAGGGTAGGTTGGGTTTCAGAGGGGCTTATCAGGGGGAATTAGCACAATCCGCTGAGTTAAAGCGTAGCCGAGTTCCCGCTGACCTTTCCCCGGCTCTGTTTTGACTTTTTGTGATGATCAGCAAGCACAGTAACAAGCTTTCCTGTCTGTACGTCAGGGGATTACTCAAGGTCCCCCTCCCACCCCGCCCGTCTTGCAGAGCAGCCATCTGCAGGGGAGGGGGGGGCGGGGCTAAGAACAGGAGAGGGCCTTTTTTCATTGCATGCGTTGCGCCCCTGAGTTGGTGTGAATTCCGTACTCGTAAGAGCTCATATTGTCCCCAACTGGAATGTTGACGGCCCTCTGCTGATTACCAACATTCAAGGTCACTCAGACTTTAAACAGTCCTTTTTCTTCCTCTTCTTCTTCTTCTTCTGCACCTTGGGATTTGTGTTTAGTTTTTTCCACCTCTGTGGCTGTGAATAAATGGACCTAGATTACTACTGGAATTGGAGCAGTGTAATATTTTGTTTTGGGCGAATTTTCACACCTCTTTTATCTCATCTTAAGAGCCCCTGGAGGCAGAGAGAAGTCGTATTTGTGTGCGAGTGCAGAAAACTGCACAAATAAAAACAGCTTTCTACCTGGGATTTCTCCTGTGTCCTATTAAAATGAATAAGACGAATGATTGTTTTTTGGTAGCATTTCATCATAATGATCCCAATGATTTTTTTTGTTAGAACAAGGCTGGCTCCAACCGAATCACAGATATAATGCATCCCGTTCTTTTTGTATGATAATGTGGAACAGGAATGTCACAAAGTGCTGCTCATTAAAAGTTTCCTGTTGGGTTTTGTTGCTGCGCTCAGCCTGCTGGCAGTGAAATCCTTCACTTGTTCAGGTTTTGTTTCAGCTGTGAAAACTTTTGTGTGTGTGTGTGTGTGTGTGTGTATTTGAGAGGAGTATTTTATTCTTAGATGACCATTCTGAAGGTGTGCATGTACATTACTAATCAAAGGTCTGGACACACTTCCTCATGTTTTATGAATCATTAACACAGGGGAAGGAAAAGCAACAAGTGCTCAGCAAAAGTTTGCTGCTTTGAAGAGCCTAAAATGTGAAACACTTTGCTTCATTTGCAATGGTTTTGACTCTTATGTGTGTTATTTCGCATGGACCGTTTGTTGTGTAGATTTTTTCCACAGGGTTTCCAGTGTCATTTCGTGACATAACCAGCATTTTGAACTGGATGTGAGATAGTTGCATTCCGTCACCTTTTTTGTGCTTAAGGTGCAAATGTGTATTGATCACACGGCACCAAAACGGCATGGAACCAATAACCTCACACGCCATCTGTGCAGCTTGGTCCGAATTTATCACTGTTCACCAAGCTACTGTTTAGCTAGTATGTATAGATAGGTAGAAAATGGATAGATACGCTATGTTGAAATGGATTTCCGAACCTTTTTGCCTCTACGGACATGAAATAGTTCTTAAATCGCATTCATAGTGGATTTAGCAAGTATAAAATGTACCTTATTTAAAGCTGTATTTGTGTGTGTGTGGGTGTGTGTAGCTGCACTGTCCCAGTACACCGTTCTGTTACAGGGAGCGATTTGGAGCTGATGGATGTGTGCCGCTGCTCACCGCTGTTCGGCCATTAACGGCCTCGGTGCAGCACCAGCCTGCGATTAAAGGCGGTCATTTCCATCTCCTCATTAAAGCCCAGCGGTGGCCGGGGAGGTGTGGGGTGTAGAGGGTAGGCAGAGCTCGGCAGAGAAAGGAGGAGACGAAAGGTGCTGTCTTTTAAACATGGCGACTCTTTCACTGTCTTAAATATGGTGGGGGGAAAAATTAGTACAGTGATACATATTTTTATATTTTCTTTGATAATGCAATATCAACACACTTGTACTTTTCTGGGATACGTAGAGATACGTAGGGTGGTAGTAGCCTAGTGGGTAACACACTCGCCTATGAACCAGAGGACCCAGGTTCAAATCCCACTTAATACCATCATGTCCCTGAGCAAGACACTTAACCCTGAGTGTCTCCAGGGGGGGACTGTCCCTGTAACTACTGATTGTAAGTCGCTCTGGATAAGGGTGTCTAGTTAATGATGTAAATGTAAATGGATACACCCTATGATCATGTATAGAGAACCTTTTCTAGCTAAAATGAAATGTCTCCTCTGCTTTGAACCATCTCCTTAGTGAGCAGTGGGCAGCCATGCCAGGCGCCCGGGGAGCAGTGTGTGGGTACCTTGATCAGGGCCACCACTGCTAGTAATGTAATATAAATGTACACGAATGAAAATAGCCATCGTTATTGTGTAAGATATGTTGATGTGACCTGATGTGAGATGAGCTTGTCAGGCAAAAAGGAAAAAAGAAAAGAGAAGGCCCAATGTGTGAGGGGAAAAGAAGAGGATTGAGGGTCTCAGCTGGGGATCTGATGCCCTGCGCTGCACCTGCACCCTGGGGGAATCCTTCCAGTTATTTGGGGCGCTTGGGGCGGTGCAGATCTGGCAGCCTCCTAATCTCCTGCGTGTGATCAGCACCCAGAGCGGCAGGCAGGTCCCAGGTTGATCTTCGATCACTCGCCGCTTTGAATCTGTACTGTCCCAGAATTCCACCCTGCTGAGGGCTTTGGCGGAGTCCCGGATCCTGTTGCCAGAAGAGCTGTCTGCGTGATGAGGCTGAACAAGAATCCCGCCTCCCTGCTGTCAGCGTGTCATTTAAGCAAACAAGGAATCAATCCTGCTGTCCCTGTATATTGATTTGTCTTATCAGTGATCCTGTAGTCACGTGACCTTTCACTTAGAGACCGGGTTCACTCTCTCTAACATCTGCAGAACAACTGAGAGCCCCACAGTACCCGTTCTCTGAGCCCATCTCTTGTGTGATCCATTATGAGCAATTAGTCACCAGATGAAAGCACATTAATTACTAGCTGGAGGCAAACATATTTGATTGGATATTGCTGGCAACTCAGAAGCTCCCCCGACCTACCCTGTCTCAAATGGTAAAACACTTCCATAATACTCAGCCCGGTGAGAGGAATAAATGTCACGTCACACGCACTCTTTTCAAACTGGTGCTTGTTCACTAAATTCAAATTTTATTCGTCACCTGTACAGTCATACACGGTATGATATGCAGTGAAAGGCTGCTATAGCGACTGCTATAGACCTCAATATAGACCTCAGTGGAACCAGTATGGAAATATTACAATTTTATGATTTTTACATGTAGGTGAAGGTGTGCAAATGTGGAAAGTAAAGTGAAAATTTGTGCAAAAGTGTGAAGTCAACCGTGCACCAAGGATTTACATAAATCGTTTAAACAAGAAAGATGCTTCTGTTGGTGTGTAAGTATTTCCTTCACCCAGCACGCAATCCTTAATGAGCCAGATGACTGACAGCTCTCATTTGTCGCATCATTCCTTTTTGCTTTATTGATTTACTTCCCGAGGACGTCTTTGACCTTACACTATCAAACAAGCCCCACGCTTTGTGTGTAGCGCTGTGCTTAGAGCCGGTATGAACGTAGTGCCCAAATTGTGTGTTTTGGATTTATATAAGCAAGCAGGTAAAAATAAGAAAGGTCTGGTGGCCAATTATTCGTTTCTGTATGGAGGAAACTTCTTTTTGTTACCTATTTTTTATTATTATCTATTATTTATACTTTATTAATCCCAAAGGAAATTGCTTCTCTGCTTTTAACCATCACCATGGCTGAGTAGTGGGCACCCATGACAGGCACCCGGGGAGCAGTGTGTGGGACGGTGCTTTTGCTCAGTGGATCGGCATTCGAACCGGCAACCTTCTGATTACGGGGCCGCATCCTTAACCGCTAGGCCACCACTGACCTATGACCTATGCTGGTCTCTGCAGATTATCAGCATTTGAATTCAATGTGCCAAGGCTTATTTAGCTCCTGGAAAATAAGGACTCGATGTTGGTGTCCGGATTCTGTTATAAATGAACGTATTAATTTATAAGTCTTGTTAATGACTCCCAACATCAGATATTCTATCTGCTTCTTTGAGGCTCGGTCTTAAGCGGTCAGCCAGCAGAAGAAAGCAGAAAGTAACAAATGGAAAGCGTTGCGATTCTACCTGTGACCCGAGGCACAAATTGTGGGCATGGTAGAGGAGCAGAATGCCGCTTAATGGCAGACGCCATGCTACGCCTTTGAACTGCAAATAATGGACCCCTTTGGAGACCTATTCCAATATGGATCTAAAGCCTGTGTTTATTGCCCATTAAAGCAACCTTTATTTTATGGCAAATGTTGCGGTAATTGCCTTTTTACACAGAGTACTTTGTAACACACATGCACCATTGAAGGAAAACCACTCTGGTATTGTCTATCGGGGCCTAATGGTGCAATTAATTTTGATCCATCTGTTCATGGGATTTTTAAAGAAAATGGATTTTTTTTTTTCCACCGAATCTCCCTCTCGCCACCTCCCTCCCGTTCAATCCCTCCTTCTCTCTCTCTGTCTCTCTCTCTCTCTCTCCCTCCTTCCTTTCACTCTCCAACTGGCCTTAATGAAGGAGATAAAGCGGCACTTTGGGCATCTCTTAGACTCTCGCTGTGCTCGTCTGTTTAGAAGGGCTCGCTTGTAGATTAGCTGCTGCCCTCTCAACAGACCCAACTCCATCTCCCCTTCGCTGGAAGCGTCCCAATAATTCAACACACATCACAGCTCCAACCTCAGAGCAGCGTGTACCGCCGCTACCCTCGCACCCATGCACCTGGCATGTCTGCCACGCTGTTGGCACTGTCACGCGAAGCAGCATCCGAGCGCCAGCCTAATCTGCACCCAGAGGCCCATCTGCCAAAGTGCCCGGCTACTGGCACCACCGCCGATCTCCTTTTCCCCCTCAGCTCATTACTCTCTCTGCTCCGGGGACGGTCACGGGCCAATCGCGTCCGGCTGCGGCGGCCACCGCTGCGCCCTGCGGAGGGCATTAGAGATCTATTAGCATAGCCGCCTCCCCTATGCTAATGTGATTGAGTGTTGTTTTGTGAGCGTGCGTGGGGCGGGTCTTATCTTCGGCAGACATTACAGAGCGGCAACGAGCCTCGGGGCAGACAGGAAATTCTTCACATTTATTGTGTGCATTCACACACTCACACACACACACACCGTGAAAGCACAGTTCCTTCACCTTGCATTTGTCTGCTTTAATGCACTCTTAATGTGTGAACATGTTTTGATCTTGTAGACTTTTTTCTTCTACTTCTTCTTCTTCTTTTTCTCCAGACCTTGTTGTGTGTGTGTAAATGTGTGAATGCACACAGAGCCTGGGACGAAGGGGGTTTGGCTGCGATCATAATGCTGTGTAAATCCCCCCATCTGAAATCCGCAACCCCGAGGTGCAATGCTTCTTAACCTCGTCCTGTGTTGTCTGATAAGAATTTCGCTCTTTGTTGTGGCACAGAGAGGTTTGTAGACGTGCCAAAGGCTAGAAAACAGATCTCTGTTCCTGATCAGGAGATTTCCTCATGTTAATATGCATTAGAGTCAGACAAAACACGCGTTCTTCCTCTGGGGCTAGATGTTCCACGGTAACGTCAGACTCAGACAACTCTAAAATAAGGTCCCCTGCCTTTGTCTTCCACGCCCAGCCCAAGGCCTGTAGGAGATGCTCGTTCTCATATTTCCTCCCGACTGAGGATCTTCTACATTTGTCTCCATCACTTAGCAGTACAAACTATTTTTGCAGATTGGAGTGCGGCACCACACAGACCACACACACAAGATCAGCTGTTTTGGCCATTTGTCTGGGGCAGGAGTCCCCAACCACCAGGCTGCACAGAAAGAATTTTTCAAACTTTTATTTTAACATTCATTCCCATTTTATTGCCTTTTGGAGTCTTCGGGGTGATGAAAAATAGATCCACCCCATCACTCCAGGTCTGAACCTCAGTCATAGATGGCCAACAAATGAGTCACACAAAAAAATCTGGAGACCGCTGGGTTGAGTGTTGAACCTGCAGATGTTAAGAATCCATCACATTCACTCGCCCCTCAGCCTGGCTTCTGCTGTTCCGCACCTCAGGTCAACACATGCTGCTTTAAAGGCTCAGAGGCGCCCACCACACAGACAAGGGTGTGACCTCTGCACTGCGGCATGTAGGCTGTAGCCCCCCCGCAACCTGGCACTGCTCAGAAGATGAGCAGAGCCACTCCGTGAGACGCCAGGAGTCACAGACCCCCTCGACCACACTTTTTCACCACTACAGTCCAAGGAATAGCATCCAGTGGTGGGACCACCTAACAAGCACAGATTGTGAGCCAAAGCTCCCATCTGCAGGATGAGTACTGACTGCATGATCCTTCTGGGCAGAACATTCTCCACCTCCCCTCTTCCTTTCACTCCTTGGTTCCGCTGTAAATTGTTGTTCTTGTTCTTCACGAAATAACGGATCTTTATTTCCATCTCGGCGGCTGATGACAGGGCCTGTTTGAAGTGGAGTCATTACGGGCGCACGAAGAAAGGAGGCTTGTCGGGAGTGAGGAGAAAACAGGGCAAGAATGGCAACTCTGTTTGTGTCTGAATGCAGGATGGGAGCAAAAGCATCTTTTCAGTCTCCATGTTGCAGTGTGACGCTTATGTCACTTATCAGCGTTCCTGTCGAGGCTTCACATAGTAACCACGTGAGGTGTGAACCTTTCGCTGGTCTCACAATTCGATTACTATGATCAATGCCTTGATATCAATGTATCGCGATGCATCCTTAAAATTTTCAAATACAACCTGTGTGGACACTTTTATTTGCTACAATGAGCAGAAAAAAACCCTGCATTTAGTCCACGCTCGCCTTGTCACAGTCGTATATACTGGTAGTTCTCCTTCAAATGCACACCTTTCTCCGGATGCTTCACCAGAGATTGCACAGCTACACGAATCGAACCCGTTACAACCTGAACGGCAGAAAAACACCTGGTTCAGACGTCATGGCGTCAGGTGAGGGCGGACTCAACACAGACCATTTTTCTGCTCATTGGAGAAAATCTAATGCCGCTTTCAGTCCGAGTGCAGCATGCACCACTCGTCACGGGGATCAGCATGGGAAAATATGCGTGGTTTTCTAAACACCCGGTAAGACGATAATGCCGTGTTGTAGATCTCTGGACACTCAGAGACTGTTAGGAAAAAGCTTTTCCTCGTTTACCGCTTTCTGGGTGTTTAGAAGTGGAAGAACAAACACTAGCCCACTTTGATTCTATGGGTCGTGAGAAAATACGCCACAGCATAAAAGTTCTAAAAATTTAAATGTTGTCCATGATATGAGAATAAGGCCACTGAGTGCTGCATAGCTCAGCGTGAAACTCCCATCCAAAGTGGCGCTGTACTCAGATCAGGCCACACAGTTTACTATATTCAATACTTTTCAATGCATCATGATGCTTCGATTATATGAATAATTTCAACGCCCCTAATAACTGCCACGCCCCTTTTTGAAATCAAAACTGTGACCTGCAAGAACATTCAGAAGACATGCACACATACATCTGGAAACCAGCCCTCTGGGTCCTAATAACCACTGATCTCATGGAAATTTTTTATATTTAAAATACATACACATAGGTGTAAGAAGGCATACATCTTTTTAGACACTGAATTATGGCCATTATGGGATGCCATAGTTAATGTCACACATATTTTTGCCTCCACTGGTAGAAGTCGTATGTGTGTACGTGAAGGAATGTGAAGGACAAGTAACATGTTGGTAAGGCAAGGTGAAAATACAGCATGCCATGTGTGGTTGTACAAACAATGATTGGAGCAGACTGAGTGCTCTTCAGGGATAAAAGCAAGGCCTGTATTTTTTTTTTTTTTTTCGTCTGTTTGCTTTTTTGCTCTTGTGCCCAGACCGGTGGGGGCCTGGTGCCCTTTCCGGTGGCGCAATAAGTCCGCAGCTGTGTCAATAAAGATGGCCGTAATTCTTCTGCTGTAAGTTGTATATGAGCTTATTTTTAGCAATTATCCACATCCAATCTTAGCAGTTAAAAGTGCTTTTCTTTACACATTTTTTACACATACGTTTAGCAACGGTTACCAGACTAGGGCTCACATGACCCTAAACAATGCTCAGAAATTGCACAGATGCCACTCGTAGCATCGTTCATGAGATCTGTTTTTTTTTGTGTTCATTTATACATACTTTATAATCAACGCCATTGGTATTTGTTTCAAAGGAAGTTAGCTGTGATTATCCTGTGAGCTGACTGTCTATGCGATTCCTGAACATGAATATTGAGGTCTACATAACAATCATTTCAGCCACTACTTTTGTTGTAGTTTTGCATTGATTTGTTGGTATGATTTCCTTGTACTCCACATCTTCTAGCCATTTCGATCTCTTTTCTTATTCTTATTTATGTTGCCACACTTCAAATGTAGAGCTTGTTCCCTCACTCATAATGGATCTTTTATAAGATATCTTTAATTGTAGTAAAAAAGTGTAAATTCAAAGTCACATGCATAGTCATACACGGTATGATATGCAGTGAAATGCTTTAGCGACTGCTACTGACCACAGTATTGCAAATATTGCAAGTATACAATGAACCAATATGCAAATAATTCAAACATAACCAAATATTACACTTGTATGTCTTTAACATAAAACATAAAATATGTGTAACAGGTAGGGTGAAGGTGTATAAAGGTGTTTTAAGACACTGTTCAAGCCGATGCTGCACTTTGTGTTTTTTCCATGGTTTTGCCTACACTTTTTTGAAGCCTTTGTTCTGATTCTGCTGCTGTGCTGGAATCTGTCTATACAAGGTTACAAGGTTCTTCCATCTTCAATCCCTCCAAACCAGCAACCCCAAGTGTTGCAATGATTCTTCACGCTGCATAAGGAAGCCTTTTATTATTAGAACAATCATCATTAGAGATGCATTCATGCTTTTTCAGGAAGAATTGTTATTTTTCAGTGGAAGGACCTGCAGTAGAAGCAGAGCTGCAGAGAGAGAGAGAGAGAGAGAGATGCTGGCACGTCTTTATTAGTCCTGCTCTTAATTGGCTTTGAAACAAATCATCTCCTGCCGTTCCACTGAAGCGAGGTGGCAGGTCGGCGCGGCGCCAGTGCGGCACGTCTGTCAAAACGTCGGCGGCGTTCACGAGGGGAGGAACGTCAAGTGGAGGCTCGCCAGCAAGTATTTACAAATACTTCACGCGCCAATCAAAGCAAGAGGCTGTCAGGGCGCCGCTGTGCCGAGCGAATAGCAGTGGCGCGATGAGTGCCATTCCCTTTCTTCCCGGGGACACAAATTCGTCCAGTGACCTTTACCTGTGAACCAGGTTTTTAAGGGTCCGGCACGTAATGGATCAGAGGCCTCGTAACATAAACACTCCTCCCATGGGCTGAGATGGGAGAACGCAGCCGGAACAGCCCGCACTGTGTCCATTTCCTGAGAGAGACGGAGACGCGTTGGATCCTGAAGCGTAATAGGGCTGGAGGTGAACTCAATTTCAGAGCCCAGATGTGCATGTCAGCGCGCCTAACCTGCCACATTTAACGCCGCCACGTGTCCCGCGGCGCCTGTACAGAGGCATGTCATCAGTGGACGAAGTCTCCCTCGGCCGCGTCAGTTTTGAGTCACGGAAAAAAACGAGGTGGCGTGGCGAAAGCCCCCCGCCCTGTCCTCCCCCCGGTTCTGTTTTGTCGAGTGTCTCTCCGGGCGATGCCGGAGTCTGTCCCTGTCACCACAACAGAGTCCCAGCCATCACTGTCACAGAAGGGGAGCTGCGCTGCCGCAAGTAACTGCACGCGCATCGCTGACCCAGTTTGTTTTATCGTACATACCTGTACGGCGCCCAAGATGGAGCGAGTGCTTTAATAGCTTTTGATTTGTTTGCGGAAAGAGGGTGGTGACCTTTGGGTGACCTCACTGTTTCCTCATGCTTTCAACCAGGTAGTTCTCTCCATGTAGAGCTATCAACTAATGAATTAGTTTCAATAAATACTTAAAGCTTGCTGTGACACATTTTTAGAACTATGCCAACCTGCAGATAAATGCGGGAAAGGTTTTTGTTTCAATAAAACACCCTGACGCAACTCTCCCCATTCACACTGAAATACACGGTCACATGCATCTCCAGCGGCGAATTAATCACAGCGATTAACATGTTCATTTTGACAGCCCTGCCTCCACCACGACTTTGACGAAGGTGTCTCAGACTGGCAGATGTTGATTGACAGCTGCCGAGATAGTTGCCATCAGCAAAGTTCTAAATGATTACACGTTGATTTCTTGATTAACCTTTAAATGTCAAGAGCAGACAATCTGCCTGTAAAAATATCTTTACCTTAACGGGTAGAAGACGGCGACATGCCGTTTGCCTCGTTTCCTGTAATATCTTGATTGCCGGCTCCGTGCACTGAACAGACATCTGCACACAAAATTAAAAGTGAAAGTGAAGTGATTGTCACATGTGATACACAGCAGCACAGCACACAGTGCACACAGTGAAATTTGTCCTCTGCATTTAACCCATCACCCTGAGTGAGCAGTGGGCAGCCATGACAGGTGCCCGGGGAGCAGTGTGTGGGGACGATGCTTTGCTCAGTGGCACCTCAGTGGTACCTTGGCAGATCGGGAATCAAACCAGCAACCTTCTGATTATGGGGCCGCTTCCTTAACCACTAGGCCACCACTGCCCAAAGTCCTTTTGTAGATGGAATGTTGACTTTGCTGTGTCTTGGTGGACCAATTACGTGTACAGATTAACATTTGAAAACTGGCGTCCACCCCGTCTCACTCGCTGCCTTCCTGGCGTCCTGGTTCCACCTGCACTGGGACAGGAACCTGACATGAACATCCCAGAGTGAGGCAGTGCTGGCCAGTGGAGGGTGGGGTCCCACCGCCGAGCCTCGGTTTCTTCCAAATTTCCCTGGCCACTGTCGCCGTTCGGCCGCACGCTAGGGGCGTCAAATTAAAAATGGACAAATCGATCCACATGTTCAGCGCCAACAGTACCACTCCTGCCACCCCCCTCCATCTTAATGCTGTCGATGACGCCCCAGGAGACGCTGCAGGAGAACGTGCCAGACTCACTCGCTCTCGTTATCGTCTTCTCTCCCAAACATCCCCGCTACAGTTAATTAACAGTTATTAGTGTTAGTGCGGAGATGTCACAAATCATCAAGTCTCTCGGTGCGGCCGCAGCAATTACGGGCTCCATCACACCTTCTCCTCACAGTCGTCTGCTGCGCATCCAGGTCCTTTTTTTAGCGCTGAGAGCACTAATCAAATCATTTCTGCTCGGCAATTTGCCACCTTTATTTCACGTCGTAATGACGCGCGACTCTGCACATGCTCACATCCGTCCACAGACACAGTCGCGCAAGGCGGAGAGGAGAAAGCACCGTGGTCCTGCTCCCGTTGCCGATAGCGCACTGGGCCCGAGAGTGAAGTGATGTGGAGTGTGCCACCCTGGCAGTGAAGTGCACTGGAGAGGTGTGTGTTCTGCCACTGCTGCCTGTTGAATGTGTGCCCTGCGAAGTACCAGCGGGGTAAACATTTTGTTTTTTATGGTGGAAAACATCGTTTTCCCTCATATTGTGGCTCCAGCATTTTGGGAAGGCGTACACAGCTTTTTCTAAATGTCATCACAAGAAAACGTTTTTTTTTTTAAATAAATTAAAATAAATGTCTGCATCCTTCTTTCGTCGTTAGTTTGTGACCTTATCCTGGGCAACTTACAATCAGTAGTTACAGGGACAGGGTTGCTCAGGGACACAATGGTAGTAATAGGGGTTTGAACCTGTGACTTCATGGTCTTCTGTTTCATAGGCAGGTGTGTTACCCGCTGCCACTATACCTCCATTTGTCGTTCTTTGTTTCTGTGGAAGGGTTATGTAGTAAAGGGTGTGCTACACAGTGTATTGTGTGTGTATATATGTGCACATGCGTTGATGTTTCCTTTCCATTTACAATATTTACCAGACACCCTTATCCAGAGCGACTTACAATCAGTAGTTACAGGGACAGTCCCCCCCTGGAGACACTCAGGGTTAAGTGTCTTGCTCAGGGACACAATGGTAGTAAGTGGGGTTTGGCCCAATTCCCTTCTGGTTCAGAGGCAAGTGTATTACCCACTAGGCCACTACCACCCTACACCCTGATGTTATGCTTCTGTGCAGGTTTTTTGTGTTGTGCGTGTGGCTGTGTGGTGTTAGTGGGGTCGCTTATGCATGCTGTCTCTCCGTCTGCAGTGATTGACGTGTGGTGTTGGAGGGGTCGCTCCTGCACCATACCCCAGACGAAGGCCTCATCAGTGTCCAGGGTGGGGGGGCGTGTATGGTGGTGGTGGGGGGTTGGGGGGGTCCACGTGTCTCATTTCCACCCCATTACAGCAGCAGCCGAGCGGCGGCCTCAGCCCCCTGATTACACAATCAGCCGTTCCCCGCGCGGCCGCCGTAATCAGGGGACAATCACATAAGAGCGGGTCCCTCAGCGCCACTCCAGCGCATAGACGGGAACGTGTCCGTATTGCAGTCTCCCTGAAAGTGTGTGAGTTGACAGTGTGTATCTGTCTCCACTAACATCGGCTGAGGAAACAGGTTGAATACTGAGTGCGCATCGGTGCAGGTGGGCGCGTGTGCGGTCGCTCACGCAATTAAAAACGTACTGAGCAGTCTGTCTGGAAATAGATCAATGTGTTTGGCTGGGGGTGAGATGGAGGAACACACTCGACGGCCCGTGCCGGGGGATTTCTGATGCGAGGCGGTTCCCCCAGCCGAGCTAAATGAACCGGCGTTGTCTTTCAAAATGCTGCGCACGCCCCTCGACCTGATTAATATACAGAGACGTTCCATTTTTGAACAGCCTTTTAAACCGCAGAGTGCCAAATTGCTTCATCGCCGAGTTTTCAGACGGACCCATCAGAGATGCACCAGGCAAATCAGATAAAATGTCTGCAAGCGCAGAAAAAGAACAAAGAAACGCCGGGTCAATGTGAGAACCCCGCAGTCACCTCAGGGTTCTCCCGAGCATTTATGGGTGGGGAAAGGCCTGTGTGGGTGTGAGTAGATGTGAGTGTGTGTGTGTGTGTCTGCATTTTGTCACGATTTTTCTATGCATTTTCTATGCAAAGTAAAACTAAACTGTCAAATTAATATTTCTTTTGTTATAGTTTGTAAAACATCTTTGAAATTGCTTATCTAGGGCGTTCAAGGTTTGGTTTAGTCAAATTAACCAGACTAGAACCATTAGACCCAGAGTTATTGAGATTATGTGCACCCATGAACATGATGAGTCTTACAATGAGGTTGCGCATTTATTAGATAAAAAGAAGTTGCTTTAAAAATGGTACTAAGTAAATATTAGGACTGTCAATCGATTAACATTTTGCAAAGATTTCATTGCAATTAATTCATTGCATGATTTTTCTGAGCACATTGGGTGATCAGATGTGTATGTGTTATGTGTGCATCTGGCGTTAATTGGTAAAAACGTGCCGTGCGATATTATATACTGTGACATATTACCATGCTGATGTTGTTTATGAATGAGCGCTCCGATAAAAAAAATCTCATAATGCAGCCTGTGTCTCAGTGAAGGGTAACGGCACCTCACACCTCTCAGCAGCGTCAGCACACCCCTCAATTAACACACTAATTCCTCCTCCGCTGCTCCCACCGCTGGCCCTGCTTAACACCAGCCTCTGTGTACGCGTGTGTGTGTACGCGTGTGTGTGTGTCAGCCATCTGCTGAAGATCTCATTTAAATATGCATTGCACGGTGGAAACATGCCGACTGTTAGGAAACGTGCATAATGTTGTTTAGCCGTCGCCGTGATAACATGACCTTAGAAACGGAAGAGCTGAATGCGGGGAATGTAACCGGGAAATCTCATCAGCTTACACAGTGCGGCGCAGCCCCTGACCTTCTAAGATGATAAAGCCTGAGTGCCAAACAGACAAACTGCGTCCACCCCCACCCCACCCTCGCTCCCCGCGAGGTTAGTCACTGTCCGATTTCTCCGCCTTTCTGGATGCTCGTTTATCGAGTTTCTTCGGGATTATCCCCCCCTCGCTCATCAGAGATTTCCATGTGATGCGCGGATTTGTGGAAAATCAATGTGTGTGTGTGAGTGCGTGTGAGCCCTGTGTCGCGGTGAGAGTGCAGTCTGGCCCCGTTCTCACTGGGAAATCCTCTTACACTTCCCCTCCCTCCCAACCACCCAACCGCCATGAGAGCTGGCAGCAGCCTCTCCGCTCATCCACATCCTCCCGCGACGCCGCTGTTGGTAAACAGAGGGCGTGTTAAGCCCAACTGAGACAGCCACTGATGATTGGGCTTACGGTTAAACAGTGCAGGCCTGTGCTGTCAGCACCACCCCCCAACACACACACACACACACACACACACACACACCATGCTGAAATGGACTTTTACAAGTCATGCTGACGCAAATGTTCACCTTGTGCATCCACAACCCAATATGGAAGCTGAAGGTATTTTCAGGAAGCTGACTGCTAAAGCAATAAACTGTAAAGACACACACACATTCACACCAAATGTCCCCGTGGCCTGGACCGGAATAACCCAGACGGCGGCACTGAATGTCCGGCTCTCATCTCCGGGGTCGAGGATCGACAGTGTGTGTATTTAGCCACCGCGCGGTGTGGAGTTTGCGGAGGAAAAGGGGCATGTTGCAAGGAGGGGGGGGGGGGTGCATCCCTCTCAATGGCATCTCTATGAGGGCTGGACAAGCGGGCCCTCTGTCACCCCCACCACACGGGGCCCTGTGGAAATGTACCGCACTGCCAGGCCGGCGTGGTATCACATGGCCCCAACACAGCTCGAGTGTCCCGGCGTGCGTCTGCAGAACCGCCGCTGCTGCACTGGTGCATTGGACACATAACTGCATGTTAATGCGTTCTACAATTACATCAGGACGTTTGCATTAAAAACCTGGAAAACCGAGTTCCCATAAGGCCGCGCGAGAAACGTTTTTTTTCCACGTTTACTTTAAACTACGACGTTAAAAACTAGCGCAGGTCTATAGTATCGTTGCTGGCTTCACAGCATGCATTGCTTCCGTCTTCCAGCACCTCCACAGACGCGTCTCCTTTTAAAAGTCAGGTAAATTACTTATGATCTATGCCTGAACTTATTGGGGACCGTTTTCCTTGGGCTTGGGCTGCGCAAACTTGGAGTAAGAAATGCTGTTGTTTAAGTTAAACTTTTCAGGGTTGTCATAAATTTCGTTAAATTTGACTCTGTTTTTTTTTTTTTTACTCTAAATTCTTAGAGTAATTGAAAAGTGATGGATTTTTATTTTTTTTTAAACGACTGCAAGTGATCAGTATGTTGGAGAGGAGGAACTTTTTGTCGGTAATCATTTTTGACACACTGATGATTACCTTCTTATTCCCATTAATTCCTTATTATTATATTGTTTAAAGTTTTAAACAGGAAGTGGCCTGTAGCCTGTCCGGTATAAACCCCCTTCTGCCAGTATGTAGCTAATACCCCTTGTACACATGGTTGACAATGTAATCGCCATTATAGTGTCTTTTCTTGAAAAAATATAACTCGATGTAGCTCATTCATATAGCATGTCAACACCAGCATTTAGCCTTTCATAATTTCCCATCCTGCTTGAATAGGTTGGGGTTTTTTTTCTCTGTAGTTGCCAGGAAGTGGGTATCAAACAGTCGGTGCCACGGAGCTGCTGTGTTGTGACACCCTGATTTCGGGGTCGACCGGTATCTCATTGACATGATTCTGTCAGCGGGCGGCAGGCCGTCATTAGCAGCTTGAGATAAATGCCGGTGATAAAGGCCCAATTCCCTCGGCGCGTTAAGCACCGTGATCATCTCCGCACCTCCGCCGTTTCCGAGGGAGGCCCTGACACACTTTGCTTATCGGTAATTGTTTTAATTGCTACCCGTTTTTAATGAGATGGTCTCGTAGATAAGGGTGGAAAAAGTGTGAGAGTGAGAAATGTTTGTGTATTTATATGACGTTAGAAAAGGTAGACTAGAACCTGACTTTATAAAATGCACGTAAAGTGCCATGCTATTTTGTCTCAGATTTAAACAATATACAATAATGTAGCTGATGGCAAACTGTGACGAGCGGTGAATTGGACAGCTTTACACTGATGTACACTTTCCCTAGTCCTACTCAAGACAAAGTGACAAGACAAAGTGAAGAGATTGTCAGTGTGATACACAGCAGCACAGCACACAGTGCACACGGTGAAATTTGTCCTCTGCATTTAACCCATTACCCCTGGTGAGCAGTTGGCAGCCGTGACAGGCAGTGTGTGGCACCTCAGTGGCACCTCGGCGGATCGGGATTCGAACCGGCAACCTTCTGATTACGAAGCCGCTTCCGCTACTAGTCCACCACTGCCCCAAGGACGCTGGGTGCAGGGCGGGGACTCACTACACATGTACATAATATACAGGCTTCATTTGCAAATTAGATGCATGCTGCTCTGAAGATGATGAATGCGTGCATGCAGGAGCAACTTGACTCCCAAACATCTAGGTGTGTTATTTAATTTTAAAGTTTGATATGGGACGATTTTTCCCTTCATGCCTCTGGATAACAGCATAGTCATAAGGAATAATCGTCAACTACATTATCATGTATTGTTTTGGCCTGTGACCTAAACAGTGCAACACTAACAAGCTGGAGGTCACACATACATCAGTCAAGAATCTGGTCCCTGCCTGTGCATTAGTTTGTTTAAATGGCCTGTAACTGCGGTAAATAATTATACTAAACATACTGACTGGTGGCGATTAAAAGAGGGCATGGCCGTGTCTCTTCACAGAAAACCCGGACACCACCTTAAAATATTTAAAAATGGAAAGCTTTAAAAGTGGAGACTCCACCTAGAGCTCATCTTGCCTCCACCCACAATAGACTCACTCACACACAGACACACAATGCGAACGGTTTCTCTGCTTTATTACGCTTCTCAGTCTTTCCTCTTTCTCTCTGTAATTCTTCACATTTCTGCTCTTCTCTCTTTGTCTCAATCTGTCTCTGTCTCGGCCTTGTTCTCTTGTTCACTCTCCCATGTTCACCCATCACCCAGGGGGGGTTTAACCTCTCCCTCTGCCTCTGTCTCTCTGACATGTTAAAGCTTTCTGTCACACAGGGGGAAGCTCCTCGCCGCCCCCCTCCCATCCCAGTCCCCCCTACTCCACAGCGGGGAGGCTACTGTAGGGAGAACAAGGCCCTTATTTAGTGCACTCCCTGTGAAATGCAATTAGAAACCCCTCCAGGGTCCATGGGGGCCTGGGCCGAGATGGAGAGAAATGGAGAGAAAGAGAGGGAGGGAGCGAGACCTCCCCTGCTGCCTGTCAGCCTGCTGGCTTTTGAAGTCTGGGGCCATCTTATGTCCCCCCAGAGAGCCTGTCATCAGACCCCCACTTTGTAGTATTTCAGCCCAATCCAGCCTGGAGTGACTGGAAGGAGGCGGGAGAGGAGGAGGAGGACGAGGGCCGGTAGGAGAAAGGTGGGGGGAGCTGTCTCGCTGCGTGCCTGACAGAATGGCCTTGACGGGGCATTTCAGAGGCCCAGCGCACCCCCCGACCCGAAGTCCCCCAGCCGGGCGGATCGCTCAAGGCGGCTACAGTCTATCGCAGGTCAGACGGATTCTAACACCAGGCTTCCCAGTGATTTCCTCCGCACGTTCCCGCTATGATTCATCTTAAAGGCACAGCGGGCCATTTCTCTCTCGCCGCCCGCCAAGCTCAGGTTTTCTCTCACGCCATCTGCCAATATATATTATTGTTACTAATAATTAACATTTGTATTATCATTAATATAAAAATTACAATACATAGGTCACATATCCAATTGTTAATAACAATTCTGGCCATTTGCATGGCGAATTTAGGCTGTAACGCGAGTGGCGAGTGCCGATGCCTTTGTGAGACCTCAAAGTGCCTGAGGCCTTGTTTTTAATGTGGGCATGTTCACAAAGTCCCTGCCGAACCTTGTGGAAACCAGATCAAACCAACGCTGCACGTGGGGCGGGGGACTCCGTAATCACCCATCTCTCTCGTGTTACGTCTATTGTTTGCATTTTTTTTTTTTATATATATATATATCTGAATCTGAAGATATTCTTTGAACCAAGCGATGAATGGGAAGAACATGGAAAGGTATTTTAAGAAAAGAAAATGAAGAATAGCATTTCGGGGTGCATAAAAAGCTGCAGACGTTTTAACACCGCGTGTGATGGCGGGTGGGGAGTGATTGGCAGCGCTGATATTATGCATGGCGGGGTGGACCACACTCTCTGCCGTGTTTCCAGTTTGGACAAAGGGGGCAATGTGGCGGCATCTGAGATTTTCGTCTGGTTGGGGAAAGGAAAAAGGGAAATCGGGGGTGGAGTGGGAAGGGGCGGAGAAAAAAAGGCATTAGGGATGTAACCGGATCGTCGGGGGAGAGAAGGTTAAACCAATTTTCCTGTCCGGTTTGTTTTCAGAAGCAGTCGCTTAAAGGGACGTGGGCTTGATGGCTGGGAGAGCGGCGGTCGGTCTCCATGGTCGCCAGCCTGAGCATCCACTCTGCCGAGGCTGCTTATTGACTTTGAGATGGAGATAATGTTTAACATTAGACACACCGTTCCACCAAGTCCAACCGGCCTTTAGAACCAAAACAAGATACCATCAAGATAGTCCGATAACACCCTGCCATTGCGGACCGCTGGGGTGTGATTTGCTAGAAAGCGTCCAAGCGTAATCACATGCTACGCTGCTTTTGTATGTTATAAAAGTAGATTTCAGGTGGCTTATCATTTCCATACTCGCAGAACATGAGAAGGACAGGTCCTTCCCATTTGGCCTTGTCGAGCTGGCTCGGGGGGGAACTAAACTAATCATTTAAATATTGCCCCGTGTTTCAGGGCTATCACTTCAAACAGTCCGTTCCATGTACAGTACCTGCAACATGCTGTTTATCTTCGATTCAGACCAAAGTGTTTCCAGATTTGACGACGGGTTCTCCATCTAGATCTGTTACAAGCTCCCAACCTGGATTATTTCACCCCTGTGCTCAAGGCTGAAATAACTCTGAAATAACCTCTGCTGGCCTGCTGACACCGAAAAGGGCATTCAGATGAATGCATTTACACCATCAGGCCAATTCTCGTGATTTCCTTGATACATATTGGATGCAGGTGCAAACCCACAAAGTGGATATGCGGCGCGCTTAAAAGTAGATGTAAACTACCAGAAGGTTGCCGGTTCGAATCCCGATCCGCCGAGGTGCCACTGAGCAAAGCACCGTCCCCACACACTGCTCCCCGGGCACCTGTCATGGCTGCCCACTGCTCACTCAGGGTGATGGGTTAAATGCAGAGGACAAATTTCACTGTGTGCACCGTGTGCTGTGCTGCCGTGTATCACATGTGACAATCACTTCACGTCACACTGCGATTGTCAGAGCGTCTCCACAATATTGTGGTAGGGTCACAAGAGGGAATTCTACCAGCCTGACCTCCCTGCCCTGTTATTTCCTTGCGAGGACGAGGAGGTCGGAGGTGGACGTTCGCCGTGCGCGCCGCGCGTACGCCGGCCCCCTGTCGGAGCGAGGCGGCGAGCGGGGGCGCCGCTACCAGCGGTGACTGACAGATTAATATATGTCTGGTAGCGCGTGCGCGGCGCGGGGAAGAAAGGTGCTGTCGGAGCGGCTTGTCGGGGAGGAGGGAGATTAGGCGCAGTTGTCACCGGCAGCGGATTGCGGCCTTGCGGAGATAAGGCTGAATGTAATGACTGCAGAAAGCATCCTCAGCCCGCCTGGAAATGCCAGGGAATGACACGCCGGATAATCTGGTGGCTGCTGCCGGCGCGTGTTGCCGCGTCCCACCGCTTGCGTGTTGTGTCGCCGTTTTCGCCAGAGCGGCGCCTGCGAAGACGACTCCTTCGCAACTCGGCAACGTACGCAACGTACAGAAATATGTATAATAAGTGACTGGAATTGGATTTGCTGTCTCGGGCGTCCTCGCCGGTTCGCCGTGTAACGTCCTCATACGTCATTTGCCGTTAAATCCAGGACGTTGTTTCAAATCGGAGGTCACCGGGTCCCCCGGCACGCAGATACCGTACTTGCCCTTCACCTCTCGCGGCGGCTCGTCCCGGGGAGGATGTGGACGGGCCGCCTGATTGCTCTGGAATTCTGTTTGCGGATCAAATGGCCGGCAGAGGGGGGGGGGGGGGGGGGGTCGATACCGATCTCCACCCCCACCCCCCACCCCCCCCCCCCCCCCACCCCATGCCCGTTGGCCTATTGTCCCCGTCAGAGTGTTCCGTCCTCACAGAGGGACCATTGTACGGCACGGTGTTCTACATGGGCCCGGTATCAACCCGAACGTCACACTAGCCTCCCCGAGGAGACGCCGGTGCGCCCCCCCGGACCGCCGCTACTTTGAATGTCGTTGGAAACGGATCCTCCCCCCACCTCCCACCCCGCTCCCGCCGCCGGGGCAACATCGAGCCCAGGTGGGCCGGCGGCGGCGTTGGACCTAAAGTCAATGACCTAAACCTAAATTTAAAGTGAAGTGATTGTCACATGTGATACACAGCAGCACAGCACACGATGCACACAGTGAAATTTGTCCTCTGCATTTAACCATCACCCTGAGTGAGCAGTGGGCAGCCATGACAGGCGCCCGGGGAGCAGTGTGTGGAGACGGTGCTTTGCTCAGTGGCACCTCAGTGGCACCTTGGCAGATCGGGAATCGAACCGGCAACCTTCTGATTACGGGGCCGCTTCCTTAACCGCTAGGCAACCACTGTCTCCTGTGATTGCTGTCTACCAACAACAAAAAAAAAATTTAAATTAGTCCCTGTAAAACGAAACCGTGGTTTTGAGTGCGGAACCGAAAAACGCGGAGATGGAGCGAGGGGGCGGCACGACTCCGGTTACTTTGAAGCGCAGGATCAAGGCCAGAAACGGAATAAAAGATGACAGGACGTCGTGGAAAAGGCCTGATGGTCTATAGGCAGCGCTCGCAGATGCGGCCGGCAATTACTGGCATGTGTAGCGCAGCGCCGCACGCTAATGTTTGATCTCCGCCGCGACTTCCCTGGCGAGTGGCATCGAGTGCTTTTCCATACTGGAGTGCCACTTTCGATTATTTTCCCGGCTCCGGTTGTTTTTCTTCCGCCATTTCCGCCCCTGAAACTTTTATTTATTTAACTTGCTGCTCGGCCTTTTTTTTTTTCCGAGACTCCCGTCAGCGGTTCATTTGAATTAAAAATAATCCGACGCGGAGAGATCCAGATGCTGATTATCCAGCAGCGAGCTGTAATCACAGGTCTGAGGTTTTTCCTCAAATCTGATAATGACCGTCTAGGACCGGCCACGTCTGTTTCTTCAAGCGGAGTTAAAAAAACCTCGTGTGTTTGCGTATGTACGTAATCGTATGTAAATGGAAGTGCTTTGAAAGCACATTCATGGCTGTCCTACTTTTTTTTACCAGACTAAAAGAAAACACATGAAAGTGGGGTGGGGTTTTTTTTTGTGTGTACGTTGTTCTGTAAACTCGTTCCCCAGATGGTCCGGTTTAAATGAGCCAACAGACGGCATTATGAGGCTTCGGCGTCGTTTCCGTGCAGCGAACGCGCTCTCGAGCTTCATCTGACGCGCTGACCGTCTTCTTAAGGATGCTTCATGCTACTGTCGCACTCGCACGGTGCACTTCCCCAACTTTGCCGTCCCCGTGCACTCAGGGGCAATGTATGGCCACCTTGACCTCTGACCTCTTTTACAGACAGGACCTGATCCTTTTCTTAGGCCCCGTCCAATGAAACAGGTGTTTTTTTTTTTTTTTTTACTTTATCACTTTATACTTTGACTTCACCCATTTGCACACCTTCACACTACCTGTTACACATATTTTATGTTTTAGGTTAAAGACATAAAAGTGTAATATTTGGTTATGTCTGCAATATTTGCATATTGCTTCACTGTATACTGGGTGGTAGTAGCCTAGTGGGTAACACACTCACCTATGAACCAGAAGACCCAGGTTCAAACCCCACTTACTACCATCGTGTCCCTGAGCAAGACACTTAACCCTGAGTGTCTCCAGGGGGGGACTGTCCCTGTAACTACTGATTGTAAGTCGCTCTGGATAAGGGCGTCTGGTAAATGCTGTAAATGTAAATGTAAATATTTAGCAGTCGCTAAAGCATTTCACTGCATATCACACCGCGCATGACTGTGTGCTGTGTAAAATTTGAGTTTGAGCCGTCTAGTTCTCGTCCGCGGTGCAGCAGGCGTCGGGAAGCCACCAGGCTTCTCTTTTCACTCAAAATGTAGAGCGTACAGAGGATTTCTTGGGCGCTGATTTATCAGGGGCTGCAGCACACCCACGAACGCTGTCATTGTTATGTATGACGCGTTCGGGGTTAATTTGGAGGTTGCGCTCCAGCGTTGGTTCATAAAAGAGGTGGAGGGGGGGGACAAAAATTCTGGTTTCCCCGAAACACCGGTTCTAAATTTGGCGGCTTTGAGGACCCCACCAGATCCAGGTTATTTTAACACCTCTCAGAATTGATGTAACTGTATTGGTGCAATTATGCTGATGGATTAAACCGCAGCCTGGTTCGGGGGTCACGCAAGGGGTCTGCTGAGCCACTGACCTCACAGTTAATGCCGAGCTCATACCTTGGCCTGGTTAAGGGGATTTTCCTGGAATGGCCGACATTACCTGCGGATTGTAGGATCCAGGTTTAGGTGCCTTTATTGTCACATTATTACCTTGTCACTACATACATAGAACATGCACCCTCACAGACAACGTATATAAATATGAATGTGAATGTGAAAAGTTGTGGGTTTTGTCATTGTGATACACAGCATAGCACACAGTAGACTCAAGGGGACCTCAGTGGCACCTTGGCGGTTCGCGATTCGGACTCGCAGTCCAAACTGTCCCAACATATCATCACATGGTGCATATTTAGCGACAGTAAATGTGAACGTGGCGGCATGTTCATATGCAATATGTTTTAAGACCGTACGCGTTATTTAGGAATGACGTTATTAACGTAACGAGGCTGGAGAGCCTCCGCTGGATCCGGGTGGAGGTCCCGGTGATCGGAAGGCCGTCCCCTGCGCACTGGCGGCGGGCGTGGATGCGGTTTCCTCCCTACTGCGAAATTCATTAGCGGCTGACATCAACCCTCTCCTCCTCCTCCCAGAGAGAGAGAGAGAGAGAGGTGGGGGGGGGGGGGGGGGTGAGAGAGAGTAAGAGAGAGGGGGGGGGATAGAGATAGGTTGAGAGAGAGGTAGGGAGGGAAAGAGAGAGAGACCAAGAGGGAGAGATAGAGAGAGAGAAAGAGAGACTCCCACCCCCACGCGTCCTCTCTCTCTCTCTCTCTCTCTCTCTCGGTCTGTCACCGCCCGCTCTCCGCTGCGCGCCATTCACGCCCGCGCTCCCCGACACGCACCCACGCCCGCACGCTCCCCGCAGCGGCTGCGGGGCCGAATGGAGTCCGGTTAGCGGCAGGAAGTGGGAGGACCCGCGGCCGGATGAGTGAGAGTTTGCTCGCCCGCCCGGCGGATAGAGAGTCGGCGGCTCCGGTTCGGCGCCCGGTTGGATTTTGTGGGCGGATAAAGCGAGGAGAGGGTCGGTCGAAACGGCAACAAAGGCTCCTTACGCGGATCTAACACGCAGCTTTTCCACGCGCGGATCTTGAAATTCCCGGCGGGAGGAGAACGTGGAGGAGCCGGGACCCCGCGTTCTCTTTCCTGGAAAGGCTTTTATCGCGCGTGTTTTTACGGTCTGTGGATTACGGCGTCCGACCAGCAGCAGCATGTGAACCCGGGCCCTTTCCACGCAACTCGTCCCCGGACCTCTCCGCGCCGAAGGTACAACTTATACGTCATTTCTCCACGTTGTTTTGGGTGCTGTCAGTGTGGAAGGGAGATTTCGCGGCTGCCGTGTCACCTTCGCCGCAGTCGGGACGAGCGCGGCGCGGCTTGTCAGCGGCGCGGATCCGATTTTATTTACGCTGTCAAAAGTGGTCAAGCGGCAGCCTAAACGATCCGGACACGACGCGCGACGAGGCTGCTCGGTGTTCTCATAGCGCGGCACAGTCGGCAAGGTCACGTGTTCGGCCAGTAGCAATAAATCGTGACGTTTATTTTCATTTTTCTCCTGTTTATTTACTATTTGTTTTTTGTTTGTTTTTGTTTTTTTAGAAATTGCGTTGAATGCACAGAAATGCAAACATGGAGATAAACGGTGACAAGCCGATCTATTGTGCAGTTGATCGGATTGAATTAGCCGATGTCGCTTTGACACCACATTGTCGCCTAAATAGGCTTTCATTACCTAAATGCCGTGTAAATGCCAGCACTGGATGTTTGCACAATGACGCGGCGACGTTAACGCGCTCAGCCGGACTCCGGCGCGGCGGCGGCGGCGGCGGCGGCGCGGAGCAACACTGCCATCAAGTGGCCGCGGGCGGAACTGCGGCGGCCGCCGCCGGTGGCCCCGGCGAGTCCCGGCCAGGGCTCCTCCGGCTCCCCGCGTCGAGGTCCGGCCTCTTCACCGAAAACCCCGTCCAGGGTTCCGAGCCGAGTTCCAGATTGGAGGGACAGTTTGTAACCGGTGTGTGTTTGTGTTTTTCCAGGGTTCCGATGCCAACTCAGAAAAATTCTTCACCGCCGCTGCAGTCAGAGGTACGTTTTTTTTTTTTTGTTGTTGTATGGCTGATATTACACCACATTCTTGTTTATTATGGAGCTTGTTTATTCGGAACATTTTCGCCGCAGGGCCGAGGGTGGCTGCTCTTCTCCTAATTTTCTCTAGTCGTGATAAAAATCTCTGCAGCAGAGCTCCGCACGTTCCTATTTTCTGCCCCGTAGCCACGCATCCCGGCAAGGCCGTCCTCATTCCGACCGCGCCGCTGTGTGAAATATCAATCTGTGTTCGCTCACTTCGAGATGTGACTGAAAAATCCATCCCCGGCACGCCGTTAAACTGGGCCGCGTTGGACGCGGAGCCTTGAAGCAGGAAATCCATACGCTGCATTCGGCCTGATGTACAGAAGTGCATTGTTCCCGCGGGTTGGAATTGATTTTGCACACGGAATCGGCTAATAAGCGCACTTGAGCCGCAGCCGCCGGGCGAAGGCGCACCCCCGGACCGCCGAATTCATGCTCGGAGCCGGAGGGCAGCGGTTGGTGCCACATGCGAGACCCTCAGACATTCATGTGTTTTCTCCACCCCCCCCGAACCCAAGGCCGCAGTAAATAATGGAAGGCGTCCCCGTGAAAGGGCATTCCTCCGTAATGATGCGTTACCAGGACGGGACTTATGGCGGGTGATGGGGGGGGTTTGACCTTCTGAAAAGGGTGAGAAACTGCGGCTGATTGATGCCGACAGGCCCTTGTTCCAAACACCCCCACCACCACCACCAAAAGCCCAAACACATTTACCACATTCAGCTCTTTGATGGCCTCCGGGGGCCTGGTCCGCGCTGCTCGCTGGCCGCTCAATGGGCCACTCTTGACGGAGGGGGCTTCCTTTAGGAGACACCTCCACGGGGGCGATTTGGTTCGGCTGAAAGGATTAGGGGCCGCCTTTGTGCCGCTTAAACCAACACTGAGGCTCGCCTCTCCCCGGCACAGAAGGGCCCGGCTCGGGAAACAGTACACAAAAACGCCTTTCTCTCCGGAGGAAAGGCCGTCCACTTCCCTGGCCCTTATTACCATTTAAATGTCCGCCACATCCCAGGTCTCCTCCCTCCATCTTGCCATATGCTAATGGCCCCCATTGGTGGAGTAGGAAGTGATCGTCCAGGTGTGGGTGGAGGGGGGGGGGGGGCGGCATCTCGGCATCTTTCTTCCTTTTTGTTTTTCGTTGAAACGGGCCGGTGGGATGAAAGGCGGCGTGCGAGCGAGCGAGGGGGCGGTGCGGGGACGTAACCCAGACGCGAGAAAGAAAGTGCGCCGGTAAAGGCGAGAGGCGAGATTGTGTGGAGATAAAAAAAAAAAAATAAAAATGTCAATATTTGGCCCGAAGGCAGGAACAAGAGCTTTTACCGGCCTGCGTTCTCGCTGCGGCGCTGCTCCGGTGTGGGCCTCCGCTTGTTGGTACACATGGAGAGGCAGGGGGAACCGGGGATTAGGCCCACGTCTTAACTCGGCCAAGCGGCTTTCACCGGCGGTGGATCAAAGCGCAATTATTGCCCGCGGACAAGGATGAAAAAATAACGGGCCGTGCCCGGCCCTTTCCGCTCTTTTACCGCCTCGGCCCTGATTATAGAGCGGCGCGCCCGCCAGTCTGATTGGCGCGGCGGCAACTCACCTGGGTCCCCGTCCGTTTTTCAGCCACCGCGGGCAATTACTGTCACCGCCAACGACCTTAATCAGTCGGCGCGCGTTGCTTGATTGCTAATGGCCCCGTGTCTTATTTGCCGAGAAAACCGTGCTCGGGCGAAATCTTCCCGCCTCCACGTACATTTACATTTACAGCATTTATCAGGCACCTTTATCCAGAGCGACTTACAGTCAGTAGTTACAGGGACAGTCCCCCCCTGGAGACACTCAGGGTTAAGTGTCCTGCACAGGGACACAATGGTAGTAAGTGGGATTTGAACCCGGGTCTTCTGGTTCATAGGCGAGTGTGTTACCCACTAGGCTACTACCGCCCTCATAGCCACGTAGGCATTTCGGGCAGAAACGTCACCTGCTGCCACAACCACGGTGACCCTCGCGCTCGTCAGCCGTCGTCTGTATGCCTCCCGTCCCCTTTAACGGGTCCGTTTTACTCTGATGAAAAGCTCCCAGTTTTACTCGGGCAGCAGCCTGGCCGCCCAATGGCGTCCTCCCAGGCTTCTGGAAGTCCCGTTGTCCCGGCTCCAATAAGCGGACGGAGTGGCCTGTCACGGGAAAAAGCCCGCCGCTGATATCCATCACGCGATTAAAGTCCGGTGTCGCCGGTAATCTCTCCCCGCCCGGCTCTTCGCCCCGGGGCCAAGCCGCAGCTTCTCAGCAGAGATGGCGGCATAAACAGATTACAGCTGATTTGTTTTCAGCATCTGTCCAAGCGATAACGTATCTGATTGTTTTCTAATGTCCTTTTGGAGGGGAGGGGCTATAAAATGGCAGCACCCCTTGCCTTCCCTTATTCAAACCGGGAGCTTTTAGAGTGTCTTGCTCAGGGACACGATGGTATTAAGTGGGATTTGAACCTGGGTCTTCTGGTTCATAGGCGAGTGTGTTACCCACCACCCCACTACCACCCGTTTAGACCTAGAGACTTGTGTGAACATAATTTTTCACTCGTCGGATAATATCTACATGCAGCGGACCTACCTACATTAAGCAATATCATCTCTCCACCTCACTGCACCGTTGTGTAATATTTTGAAAATCATTTTGGATGATTTTGGAGTCTCCAGCAGGAAGTTACAGGTAAACTTCAGGACAGGTGGCAAATTTCTGGAGATGGTGTTGAACAGTGATGGTGATGTTCTCGATTCCCCGACTGCAGATGTGTCAGTAATGAACACTAGAATCAGGCCAAAATGGCGCGGCCACTCAAGTTCACTAACATTAATCGTGGTAGTGGGGTGGTGGGTAGTAGGGTGGTGGGTAACACACTCGCCTATGAACCAGAAGTCCCAGGTTCAAATCCCACTTACTGCCTTTGTGTCCCTGAGCAAGACACTTAACCCTGAGTGTCTCCAGGGGGGGACTGTCCCTGTAACTACTGATTGTAAGTCGCTCTGGATAAGGCCGTCTGGTAAATGTAATCGTGACGTGAAATTGGCTGTTTTTAATGCTAATAAAAAAACAAAACCAATATCAACCAGGTTCCCTCTCTGTCAAAATCCTGTACAGCATCAGATTGTTTTTAGTATTCACACCGGTATGCAACGTTGCGTTGAGAAAAGTCATTTTGCGCGACTGGGTCTGAATCTGCGATTGAATCTGTCATTTCAGTCGAGTCGGGCAGACTCGAGATCCGCGCTAGACGCTCGGCGGCGGCCGCGTGACACAGAGGTGTAATTTGCCGTCCTCACGCCACCGTTGAGTAAATGGAGAGAGAAATGAAATGGAGAGAGAGGTGCGGCCTGAGACAGATGAATGCTCGGCGGGGCTCCCTCGATTGCGCTGGAGGGCCCTTCAGGAGCCGGAGCATTTCTGGGAGTGCATTAGTCTGGAGAATGCCGGCTCGCCCCGGTGCATTGTGGGAGTTTATAGAGTCGTCATTTTTTTTTTTTATCTCTCCGCCGCAGTGGAGCAACCGCCAGGTCAGACGCTTGGCATATTCACCCGCTGATGGCGGCGCAGAGGAGAGTTGGCTGGTTTATCTCCCCGTTTTCTGTCCTTCCCTGCTCCCCGTCCTGAAGTGATGAATGTCCTCTGGATTTACGGCTGCCCGACCTCCTTGTAGAAGACATAAGTGTTTTTGCGCCTGTTTGTCCCTTGGCCTACCTGAGAGCGCCTGACACGGCTCCCAGAGGAGGGAGAGGCCGGGGCCGGGAGGCCGGCGGAGGAGTCTCCACTCCTCTTTTCCGGCGGCGGAGCGCGCTAATTCATGAGCTCTGAGAGGAAGCGGCGCGGCGCTGCAGTCTCCTGACACACACAAAGGTTAACACAGCAAGGCCGGGGGGGGGCGCTGATTTACTGCCGCGGCGGCAAACAATAGCAGACACCCCGACACTTAACAACACACTGAGCCATGCGGGACAAACGGCCCGTGTGTGTGTGTGTGTGTGTGTGTATGTCACGACGTTCTGCACCGTGGAATGACAATTTTAATAGTCTCAGATGTTGCAATTATGTCATTAAGTTCCATGGAGATGTAATCTAATTTAAATTCCCCGATCACCATAACATCACAAAGAAGCCCACATTACACGTGATGTTTCTTCATATGCTTCACAAATGATACTGCATTATTATATATATATTACTATATACTACGATGTAATTATATTACATCAGTTGACATAAGCACATCCCAAACAAGGAGAGGTTGCCCATTTTGGCCCAAAAGGGTGAGACGGTGGCGTGCAACCATGGCACTCTGTCACGGAGGCATTTGTTTGGTGTGGGCCACCTCACAAATCCACACACCTTGATGGAGCGATTTCAGGCCCGCTCAGGCCAGAAGCGAGCGGGTTGTGTAAACACGCCGCTATCCGGCGTGCCGCGCTAAAACCAACCGGCCTGGAACCCGTCTCCTAAATTAAACCCTACCTCCCCGGCACAAACATTTCAATGGGCCTCACTCCAAAGATGAAAGCATGAGCGAGAGAGAGGGGGGGGGGTCCCGTTGCCTCCGTGGTTGTGAGCGAGGTGCTCTGTGGATTAGTTTGGTGATTGAAGGCTCTGGTCGCGAGCTTTCCCGGGCTTTGCTTGTCAAATGGAGGTTCCAGTCCACACACCCCCACTTCCTACACATCTGTTTTCCAAGATGGGCAAGAAAAATGTGCTCTTTCCTTGTTGTGTGTAATCATCTGCACTTTAAAGCTTCTCTTAAGATACATTTGAGGCAGCGAGGCATTTGTTCAAAGCTTACAGGCGGTAATTCCTCCAAGGAAAATACCACCGCCCACACTTCCCGGCTCAGAATATTCACCAAATGACAAGAAAAGGTCTTAATTTTGGTCATTTTTTGTGGGAAGGATTTGTTAGAACGCAGATGACAAGCAGCAATTTTGTTTGAAGGATAATTTGGTGTTTTCTTTTTCATTCCCTTGTTGGGAAAGTTGGCCCGAGACTAATTATAGAGAAGAACCCAAACATTTTAACAGGCTTTATGCAAAGTAAATGAGCTTGTAACCGTCCTTTATGGGGTTTTTATAGCGCCGTCTTTGTTTTGTTTGTAATATTGTGTGGGTGGGGGGGCACTAGAAAGTAATTGGTGTTTTGACAGCCGAGAGGTGCTGATTGGCTGGGCGAGCTAAAGCGCTCTCGTGTCATGATATGTGTCAGACGTAAGTAGAGCTCTCGCCTCCTGTCCACCGGAGTGTTTGGGGGCAGCAGCCGCATCGCCGCTCGGCAGCTCTTTGTTTGGTCCCATTTTTTCTGCTGTCAGTCAGTCAGTCAGTGAGTCTGTCTGCACAGCCGGGAGGGACGTTGGTGTGAGGAAGTGTGTACGGGCGCATGGGTCTAATGGGGAAGGGGGTCCACCAATCCCAGAATCCCTGTCTCCTCTTCTCTGTTTGTCTGCATTCGTTGACTGCTGTGAGGGTGAATTAAAGCATTATAACGCTGCGCGATGGAGACAGAGTGAAGCTCTGTATCACTCTCTGTGTCACCGTTTTGTGTGCCATTTGTATGGATTGGCTCCATTCAGCTGCTGAGATGGAGCATGTCAGATGGAGTCATTTAGTATGGATTTGCTGTAAGTGGGATCTGTCTGTATAGAGTGTGTGTGTGTGTCTATTGGCACTTTTATCTGCTCAATCGTGCTCCGGTGAATATTGACTCTGGCATCAATGTTCGCTTCCAACAGTGGATTAGAAATTCCAGTCTTTAGTCAGAGACAAATATCATTGTGCTACGATTAAACGTGGTGTATTTACGGTTGAAGTAAAATCCGCCTTCGTATAGGTAACATGAGAGACTGTTTGCACCCCGGCTGGGGGGCGTGGAGGAGCCTAGCTTACCTCAGAGACCACGACTGGGTGGAGCAGCCCCACCGCCAGCGACCATGGCCAGGGTCCCACAGGGGGAAGAGTGTTACACAGTGAGACCGTAAACACTGAAGTTTGAGATGGAGAGAAAAGAGGCGCAGCTGGTGAACAGACCAGCCATAGAGACCTGACCTGGGCCGAGACAAGCACCGCTTTAATTACTCCCCTATGAGACGCAGGGTTTCTTGGCCTTTCTCTTTCTCACATAAATATGCAAGACTAAAACAAACACCTTTTGACCCAGAGGGCAGGATTAGTTCGACCTTTGGTTCCCCTCGACACCCCCAAAAATGGCAGCACCCTTCACGCTCTTGTACAAGTCGACCGAACTGAACAGAAATATCCCGACCCAGAATAATGCTGCCTGACAGAACACTCGCTTTCGCTAGACAGACGACAGCACCCCCCACTGGTTTCGGGGCGAAAAGCAGGAACTCATCCAGAACAGTCCCGGAGGACGTGCCCAGATTCGGGAGGTCGGGGTTGCGGTGTCTTGCCTGGAGAATTTATATTGGAGCGAAAAGCTCCGTCGTGCACTTTGGTATAAATAAGGACTAATGAACTGTGAAATGTTCCGTTTTATCACCCTTCAGCCTGCTGAGCGCAGACTCCAGGCCTCTGCCATGGTTTCGTAAGCGTTCAGAAGCGTCTCAGCATCCATGGGATTGTCACCATCTGTTAGAGATTACTCTGCGCTCTGGTTTCGTGCGTTTTTCCCCCCTTCTTCGTCTTCTTTAGAAAGTCCTTCTTCAGCCAGCGTGTTGAGTTTTTTTTTTTTTTTTTTTTTTTTTTTTGTGCAAACAGCGAGAGAAATCCAGACGGATCAGATGGGTCGGCTCCCTCTGGCACAGGGCAGATGTAGGAAAAGCAAACAGCAGCGGTGCTTGGCGCTGTACAGTGTCCGCTCTTTACGAGCGGGAGGGCCAGGCCGACATACGACTCTCTCCGGTCAGCCCTGTCAGGAACGTGGATGTCTGGGTTTTTCACCTCCTCTGAGAGAGGAGCCGACTACAGGGCCCGCATTGTTCCCCTAGAAACCCAACCTGGGGGCCCGGCTTGTCCGAGGGGAATATTGTGTTGCTCTCCCCACCACAGCCCCAGCCCTGTCTCTCTCTGAAGTGGTGGCCCTGTTGAGAGAGGAGCGGGACAGCTGGCTGTCTGGATTCACAGCCCCCTGGTCAAATAAATATCCACACCCCTGGGATCTGAACTGCCACCTTTACCCCCACCCAGACCCACGCATCGCCCACTTCCCCTGCCTTAGTCATACTCAGTCCTCTGCCAACTCACACGCAGGGTTGTGTTCGTGAAGGAGAAGGCCTCAGCGAAGGAAGGACCTGAAGCGCGCACACACGAAGGCGTTAACTACCCTGCGCTGCTGCTGTTGCCCATCATGCCGAGTGTGTGCTGCTAATCCCCAACTGACTGTAATACGAGTCCGGGTAATGAGAGACACTCTTGCACAAAGAGGCTGAACTGGAAAGTGCCGGTTTAGCTCAATTTGTAGTTGGGTACTGTGCTCCCTGTCGTTTGGAGGTCTGCCGTGCTGGACGTTTCACTCCTCATCATTCCTATGGATCTGGGTCGCTTACTGCACGCGTGGTGAAGAAACGGTGGTTGTGGAAGAGATTTATCGCCCTGATCTCTGAACACCAGCCGGTCTGAGGGGAGTAAGACAGAGGCCAAAGACAGCCGGCCCTCTGGGGGCTCCTCTCGTTCCCGATTGGTCATCCGGAGGAGAGGAAATCAGATGGTGTCAATGTGTCAGACTGACCTGTGCCTGCCGACCGCAGCCAATCGGTTAGCGTCATGTGCAGACCCAAGGGAGAGCGCAACAGTGCGAGGGAGAGGCTCTCGCTGAGGCACTGATACTCGACACCGCGAGCGGCCATGGCTCAAACCACTCCTCTCCCGTTGAGCGCCGTCTCATTTCGCAGTCGGAACAGGAGCTGCCCACCCCCCAGCAACACCGGCAACGCCAGCAACTCAAGCCTCTCCAGGGTAAATTTGGCCTTCTGGGGGAGGAAAGCACATCCACCATGGGGACTCAATGGCATCAAGCATGTTCGTCCTTGGACTTTGCACGTATTATAGGAAAACTGGCTTTGCAGCAGGCAGGTTGACGAGTAGCAGGGTAGGTGTGTGTGTTTCATTTCTACCATGTCTTCATTCGTCATGCCACGAGGTTACCCTGCCGGTGGGTATTGCTGCAGCTCCATTGGTGAAGTGTTGGCACGCGTGGCTAAAGTTTCTCAGCTCGCTGCCCTCGGCGGTAACACGAGATTGGCAGCATAGCAGTGTCGCGCGTATTTATTTCAGCTAAGCGAAGGAAGTCTCTTGTCATGTTTTCTTTAAAGGGCGTTTCTGGCTCCCATTGTGCATGCGCCATCTGTCGTCGTATCGAATGGCCCAGACCTTTGTTGAGCGATACGCGATCTTGTAACTTCTAACCCTCAAGTGCAGTTGCACGAGGACCCGCCGGTACTGAAGTACAAACTGACTCCTGCAAGGGCTTGAAGCAGTGGTTGCCGTCTAGGTTGCAACACTCGGCGGAAACAAGGGGGCCTCTCCCTAAAGAATCCACCACGGCTGCCAGCGTTGGGGACGTTAGGGGACGTTGAGTGACAGAGGGCCCCAGTCTGGTCTCGGAGAGGTGGGCCGTTGATGGACAAGTTCACGCTGTGTGTGTATCTCTGTCACCAGGAGGGACCCGAGGGCTTGTGTTATTTACACAGGCACTCGCACAGACGGCAGAAATGTCCCTGGTGAGCCTGTGGTGCATTCGATGGAGCGAAGGGGCTTAGGCACGTCAGCTGTCACGCTCACACCATGCAACTCTGTGCTTCAGGAGAAAGTGAAGATGAAAGTGACCGCAATGTGTCTCCTGTAGCAGGACTCCTTGACTGAGACCCGTTGGAAGGTCACGTAGGAAGATCCGGCTCTAATTAAATTACAGAGCGAATTCCTCAGCGGCTTTGAGGAATGGTGCGAATGCTTGACTGAAAGCCCCCGTGGGTCAGAGCACTTAAAGGACTGACGGAGACATCCGATACGAGACGCTGCTGGGTGCAGGAGATCTGTCAGTCCTGCTTTTAGTGTTTTCTCAGCTTCCCTTCGGCCTCCCGTGCCTGGCTTTGACCCTCCCCGGCGCTCGGGGAGTGCTCGAGTGTGTCTGAAGCCCCTCCTGCCCCTCCCCATGCCCTCTCCTGGCCTTGCCGCCCATAGCGCTCCCCTGCTGGGGAAGGGAGAGAGGCTTGCGGGGGCCACATGTGTTGGAGCCTGTCAGAACCTTCTCGGGTTTCAGCCCCCGGGCCGGAGTTTTGCCCCTGGGGGATATATAAAGATTTGCTCTCTAAAGGATGAGTGCTGTCTACACCGGGGTGGGAAATGGACACCGTGACACCCAACTCCCCCCTTCACCCCCACCAACAAAACGACCTCAATCAGCCATAATCCTTCCTATCCTGCTCACATCTCAATGCCATTCTCCTCTCCCTTGCACACACAGACACATGCACAGTGTTAATGGATCCCTTTTGAAAGCTTTTTTTATTCATGTTAAAGATCAGTACGCTCCCCTTGACTTTGATCCAAGTGCTTTAGTTTGGTGAGACGTGTGCCTTAATTCTCTTAATCAAGGCACAAGTGAACTGTGTAACCTCTTTACGGACAGAGTGAAAACTCAGCAAGTTCACTCAAAGTGTGAAAACAGCTGAGTGTGTGTGTGTTTTGGGACCCTGTGAGGGCAGTGTGTCTGTCAGAAAGGCTTAGGAAAACATTCGCAGTGCTAATCACAGCAATTACCCAAGATTGGCTGCCTTTTACAGGGAGAGCAATGTCACAACCCCAGCCATCTGTGGGAGAGGAGCTTCAGTCAGGCATACAGCTACCACACACACACACACACACACACTGATGAAAATACATTTTGTTAGATGGCAACTCAGGACTTCACCACAGTCTCTGGTGGACATGCTTCGCATGCATCGCTGAGAGATTTACATGTCTTTTCCCCTGCAATCCCTCCCACTTTAAAATAGCTCCCTAACTCACTCATTCACACACACACACACACACACACACATGCGCTTTGGAGAGACACACACTCCACATTCACTCATGCTTGCCCAGACACGTTCTCGGGATAGTGGCGCTGCTGGATTTTATTTCTGTTTAGCGTTCACCGTCCAGGCCTAATAAAAATAAACAGTTCCCACCTCCCCACGGCATGCTGGGATATCTGGAGGTGTTTCAGGCACCAGAATGGTCCATGTTGACATGACAGACCACACAGGAGCTGAGGTCACCTTCCGTCAGCTTCTGCGCCCCCATGCCATACCACATTACCGTCATGCCAGACATGAATGACTATAACAGCTCTTCATGTGTGTGTGTGTGTGTGTGTCTGTGAGAAAGAGTGATTTTACTGCCCTTGCAGCCTTCTGCCATCTTTTTTTACTCTGTCTGTTCTTTTGTATTTTGGCACTTACTTAATTGACCTTGTTGGCCTCTCATTACCTTGCGGTGAAGTTAATGCGCTTGGCCTTTTGAACATATAGACCATTATTCATTATATATTTTCTAATAATTATTTCAGCAAATGTGTGTACATCTAGTTATACTACTAATAATAATACACTAATAATTTACATTTAAAGCATTTGGCAGACGCCCTTATCCAGAGCGACCATTACCTTCAATGAAGTGATCAATTCTGGTTCACTATGAATACAATCTTTTTATTCACTCTGTAGTTTCTATACATAAGTCAGATATATAATAATAAATTATAATTACTTTTTTATTATTATTGTTACTGTAAATAGTAAGGTTTATAAAAACCTCCACATCCAGAACATGTCATGTCTCGTCCTTTTCCATATCTAGAACATGGGTGCGTTGACACGAGAGCACTGATGGGGGGTGATGCCAAGTTCCGTCCAGGCCAGGCCACCAGACAGAGAGTCTCACTGATGATTATTAATCAGTCCCTCCAGAATATCGCCAACCAATATGTCACCTCATCTTTTCTGCAAATGACCAATCGATTATGTCTTGTCACTGGAAAAACTACAGGTTTCACATGCTGCAACCATACCCCAAAAAAATCCCGTGGCATTCGTCAGTGGAGTGCAGCAGCAGGTGGGCCTGGGTGGAGGGTTCCTGGGCGCACAGATGCAATAGATGCTTAATACCCCGTGGTTATATTTATATTTTAACCCGGTGTCAGGTCATTACCACCAGGTGATCCCTCCTCCTCGTAGAGCAGGTTCACATTACCCACACCGATCATAACAAGTGTTTGCTCAGCCCCTCAGTGGCAGGGCTGGACCGGGCCGGCCGCTTTATTCGGTTTGACTTCCACGTCCCACAGACAGAGCGTCTCCGCCAGCGCGGCCGCTTCTGACAGCATAATTGGACGTCTGGCTGCAGCGGAAATGGTGAAATGAAAGGGAAGGAAAACACATTGGCCGAACGTGCGTAGGGTTAATGAATATGGACGGGTGTCTGGCTCGGCGCAGGTGGCCGCCTGACAGCGTTTGGCCGCGAAACGTCTGAAAAGTGATCTGTTTTCCCAGTGGCCGTGACTCGAGCAGAATGTGCTAACAGTGCGGGGTTGCAGGAGAGGGTTGTCCACACCACTCCGGCCAGCATCATCCCCAGCGGACAGCTGGGTAATCCTGTCAGCACCGCGTCTGGCTTCTTCATCACTCGCGATGAAAGCGCGGCACCATGCTGTGGACTAGGACAGGTGCCGGTCCAGTTCTTCGCATCACCTGCATGTCCACACAAGTAATGCAGTAAGGATGCTGATTACGCTTAATGAACAGACTGTTCTGTTTAGTCTTCTCGTTGGTCTCCAGGCTTCTGCCCTTCCACCTGTTATCCAGTGTGAGTCCCCAAGTAGTCTCCAAAGTGCTGAAAGGACAAATGGCTGGACTGTGTGTGTGTGTGTGTGTGTGTGTGTGTGTGTGGACATTGAGAAACACTCAAGGGTACTAGTATAACTAGAACCTCGTACTGCTTACTAATGTCACCATTAGTGTCACAGTGGGTGTCCCGAGTGGAGAACAAAGCCCAGGAACCCCAGCTGCCAACTGTCAGGCAGGGTCAGAGGTCATCCGGGCTGACAGACTGCGAGGCTGTTAGTCGAGGCTACGTACTCCTTAAAAAGAGTCGAAATGCACTCTCAGCTATTTCTGGGGGCAGGAAGACGGAGAGGCGGGATGTCCCGAGGATCTCAGCCGTCTTCGTCTGTTAGCAGATCTCTCGTCCTGGCGTGGGGGAATTTGCAGGTTGGCTGAAACAGAGAAGAGCAGGTTGGATTTCCGCAGCGCTGATATCTGGGTCGGACTGGATTTTACACTTAAACCTACGCGAGACATAATATGGCATTTTATCCGTGGATACATCCACAACACAGCTGTCATAAGAAAATGGTCTTTGAACCAGAAATGTGCCAGACATGCTCAGCAGCAACTAAACAAGTCTATAGCCACGATTAATACACAAAGGATTATAATAAAGTTTTAACATGGGAAGGGCTCAACGGTCAAAACAGGATGGGAATAGAATCAGTGGATTTGTTAGGGTCTACGACACAGTAACATGAGAACACATAACTTTCCGCAGCGAATCTGGTTCACGTAAAGGCCCTATCCCGAGTCTTCAAATACAATCTAGAGCTCAGAAGCACAAAAAGTGTGAAGGAGAAGATTAAGTATGCAGTGGTGTGTGTGTGTGTGTGTGGACAGAACAAACCTTAGTTAAGTGTTAGCAAACACTTGAAAATGGAGTGTGATTTATGTGAATTATCTCGCCAGTGGGCCCGTCAGACTGCAATCCCGGCAAATCGCTCCATCGGCCCTATCTCTAATGAGATCCTGCTCCCCCTGCGTGCTCGCGCTGAGCCGCCATCTTCACTGCCATCTCTCAGCAACACTCACTCACGCCACCGCCGCCACACACCTGAACACACAAAAGAAGTGGTCGCTGGTTAAGGTTTTAACCAGCGTCCAGTTCGTCCTCTCAACGCTGATTTCCGACTCGGCGGGGTTCGTTAATGTTCAAGTTCAGCTCACCTCAACAGCCCCGTCCACACAGTCAGTGGGCAACATGGTTCAAACACACATACACACACACACACACACACACTTTTCCATTTACCAGCACCATTAGACAACCGCTGTCGTCCGCCTCCCGATCTGTTCCACCATTTTAATAAGGTCCATGTCTATGGAAGCCATTTTAAATATAAAGCAGCAGAGGGGTTTTATTCTGGTGGAAGAAGGAAGGAGCATGGAAAGAGAGAGCGAGAGTGGGGGGGCTTAGGGAAGGAGGTGCATTTATTTGTTTCCAGGGATCAAGGAGAGCTGACAAATTAACTCTCCCGGGAGGAGGAGCTCTCATCTCCTGCTCCACAGCTCGGCCCTGGAGTCTTCATTACAGGAGGAACAGAACAGACTCTTCCTCTCTCTACCACCCCCCCCCCCCCCCCACCCCCCCAAACCCCTCGGTTTCTTTTAAAAAAAACGTGTTCGCTCACAGAGCAAAAACAAGCCCCAGCGGCTTACTGTTTCTGTCCCACTTCGTTTATTAAGCGCGGGATGTTTTCCATCAGGAGGCCTGTATGGTGTGTGAGAGAGAGATGGCGGGAGAAATGTAGTGGACTTTTAGAGACGAAGGAGGGATCTGGTGTTCAGTACAGTTGTGAGGGTGGGAGATGTACTCTCTGTGTGTGTGTGTATCCCTGTTTTTTAACACTCTCTGTGTACAAATGAGGACTAAACCAGCGCCTGCTAACGGTGCTTCCTATAAAGCATTGCATCACTTTTGTAGGGGATGTTCAGTGTGTGTGTGTGTGTGTGTGTGTGTGTCCTTTGTGTGCACTATGACAGATGTCGGACACAATGACAGGCCCCCTGGGACCGGTCACCACTCAGAGTATTGATCCCAGCCTGCTGCTGAGCCCGGGGCCCCTCTGTCCCTTAATGATGGCATCACACGCGTCGGTGCCGCGCCCGTATTCTCCCTGACACAGCAGGGGGATTTTCATCAGTGTGGCCCGCCCTGCCAGCGGACCTCTGGGATTTACTGCACAGGGGCCAGAGGGGACGTGCAGGGGGCTTAACCATCCATCATACAGCCTCTACAGGCAGGTCCCTGGGGAATCTGGCCCAATCAACAGCTCAGGCTGTGTGTGTGTGTGTGTGTGTGTGTCTCTAGAGGCTCACAGATAGGAGTTAATTACACGTTATATATGTGTACCATCATCTCCCATGAGCCCCTGGTTTACCTGTTTCAGGGACCAGGCAACTATCTCTGCACCCCACACTGGAAAAAAGGGAAGGTTCCCTTTTTTAATGAACTCATATGAATCACATGGATTCAGCTTTCCAACAAAATGAATCTCAATTAAAAGAAACGGATTTGATCATGTATGAATAACGTGCTAAATTTGAATTCACGATTTATCAACTTAATAAAAATAATTAGTTAAAAAAAACCAAGCTGAATTAACTTAATGGTTAGAATGATGCAAAGGAATTAGGGCAGCCTAAATTAAGCGAATCATGTGGAAATTAATACACGCACACACACACACACACACTTTGGACACTTTCTCTTCTTTCCAGTAGCACACATTAGCACCAAGGCCCCTGGTCGTGGATCCATGATGCACTGCAGCACTCACACACTTGGCCTTGTGGTGCAGAATGTGTGTTCTGTGGGGGGGTCTGAGTGCAGCGGGTCACTTTTGAAAGCCTCCCAGATGTCCTCTCAGCGTGGTACTGGTCACACAGAGCTCCACTCAGAGTCACACACCCTGGGGACACCCCCGTCCTCGGACGCCTGTGTGATGTTTCTCACCTCAAAGGGCTTTTACTCACGAGCCAAGCAGACAGGAGCGCCTGCTAGACCAGCGCCAGGCCCATCAAGCTGGCGGAAACCAAGCAGACTGTGTGTGTGTGTGTGTGTGTGTGTGTGCTCTGCGAAGACGGTGTCTCGTGCTTAATAAGGTTGTATTTGTTTACCGTGAGCACTGTTTAATATTCCATCTCGTCTCTGTTGTTCTCAGGGCTCGTTCCCGTCTCTTGTGAATACGCTCTCGTGTCAGACGAACGGAACTTGTGCTGAGCGAATCTCGCGAGTATCGTCAAGAACAGCTTCTTCCAAGAGCTGCTGACAAAAGCAGATCATCTTGGGCTAATATTTCAGTTCTCACACAAACCATCTCGAGTGAAGTGATTTAATTGAACAGACAGACTGAATTGTGCAAAAAGCTCAAATTAGCATGGAACACTATTGTGGTGTTTTAAACGTAGGGATGGGTAATGCATTTACAGAATTTACCAGACGCCCTTATCCAGAGTCCCTGTCACTACAATCAGTAGTTACAGGGACAGTCCCCCTGGAGACACTCAGGGTTAAGTATTTTGCTCAGGGACACAATGGTAGTAAGTGGGGTTTGAACCTGGATGAGTGTGTTCCCCGCTAGGCTACTAGCATTCCCATAATGAGCATCTCTTTATTTTCTATGTTTAAAGGAGATCAGTTTTAATAAAAGTCAGACCTTTTTTAATAATTTAGTTCCAGTGCCGGTTTAATACCTGGGCTTCTGTACCCATCTCTAGTTTAAATTGACATGGGTCAGGCTCACATTTCTTCCCTTCTCGCTTCTTCTCTCTACAGTCTCAGATTTCGGCGTTGACTCGCTCTCTACCAATGCCAGCCAGGCGCTGCGAGGGCTGGGCGTGCCCCAGGTCTCAGGCCTAGAGCGCAGCCAAGAGAGGAGCCACGAGAGCAGCCGCGAGGCTCCGCCCCCCGCGCCCAGCGCACCTCAGCCCAAACCCCCGGCGCCCCCTCACCACATACAGCGTCCTCTTCCTCCGGCTCCCGCCTGGCCTCCGGGCCGCGCCCCGGCCGAGCCGCTAGCCGCAGCGCCGTCTCGGGCCTCCTGCCCCGCCCAGAGCCAGCAGCAGCTGCGCTCCACGCCCCCGCAGAGGCCCGCCTCGCCCTCCGCCACCCTGCCTCTCGCCCGGGGCCCCGAGCCGCCCCAGGCAGCGCCCCCACGGCCACAGCTCCTGCCTGAACCCCCGTCCCACCCCCGGCCGCCCCCCACACCTGGCCTGCAGCACCACCCGCCGTCCCCCGCTCTACCTGGCCACCAGAGGCCGCCCTCACGCTGCCACTTGCGCCAACTGCCCGCCTACGGCAGCAGCCTGAGTCTCAACGGCCTGAGGTGAGTCCTGCCGTCCACACACACACACACACACACACACACACACAAGTAGCCCGTCACCAATCCATCTTAACATGCTCGCTGCCAAGATTACTCCCCAGGCTTCTGCTGTCACACTCTTACATGTTTATCCAGCGTGAATAATTATGGGATGGCTGGTGCAAATGAGCTTTAGGGCCCAGCCCAGACCACCACTTTTATTCACGCCACAGAAATTCCAGGACAGGACAGAAACGTTCGTATGAGACTGACAGAAGTGAGTAGTGTGGGCGGAGCTCCGGGGAGTCTGTAGGGGACACGGGCTGGTACACGTCACCTGTCTCTACATAATGAGTGGTGTCATACCTGATTCTCTCTCTCTCTCTCGGCAGCAGCAGTCGCAGCAGTACACCAGGGAAGCCACCTCCAGCCCCCCACCAGTCTGCCCCGCCAGGAGCGGCGCCCTTCCCCCTCCCCCTGCCGGCCAATCCCGCCGCCCCGCACGGCTTCCCCTCGCCCCACCCTCACCACCCCAATATGTTTGCCCCCCCTGCAGCGCTGCCCCCACCTCCACCTCTGACTTCCAGCGCACTGCCTGTGCCCGGACACCCTGCTGCCGCCAGCGCTTACTCAGGTACCTCGTCAGCGTCCCCCTTCTGTCCCCCTCAAGCACATACTATAACTTCTTTATTATTAATTAAGAAAATAAACTCTCACAATGCTATTATTCTGCGTGTAATAATGAAGTCGAGGGTTTAAAGTGTTAATGTGGGTGGTAGTGGCCTAGTGGTTGAACCAATGAACCAGAAGACCCAGGTTCAAATCCCACTCACTAGCATTGTGTCCCTGAGCAAGACACTTAACCCTGAGTGTCTCCAGGGGGGACTGTCCCTGCAACTACTGATTGTAAGTCGCTCTGGATAAGGCCGTCTGATAAATGTCGTAAATGTTAACGACAACTGATGTGGTGAAGGGAAGTCGGTCTGGAAAAGTTAGTGGTCTGCGGGAAGTTTTGGCCCACCCTCTGTTTTTTTAACAGCAAATAAAACATCAGAAATGGTTACTTTATGGTAGAGTAATTTTGAATAAACGTTTGATCTGTTCTTTTTTGCAAGACTACTGTACTGAATTTCCTTCCATCCTTCCGACAGAGCAAGACCTGCTGAGGCAGGAGCTGAACACGCGTTTCCTGGCCTCCCAGAGCGCCGACCGCGGCGCCTCGCTGGGACCGCCGCCCTACCTGCGCACCGAGTTCCACCAACACCAGCACCAACACCAGCATCAGCACCAACACACACACCAACACACACACCAGCACACCTTCAGCCCCTTCCCCCACCCGGCCATCATGCCCACGCCTGCACCGCCCATGGTGCGTACCCCAGCCAGAAATGTGAGGATAAGTAGAACGCAACTCGAAAAGATGGTGGGGGGTTGATTTAATGGGTCCGGGTTGTGAGATCCTGTTCTTGAGAGCTGCGGCGCCTGATTGGCGTGATTAGGCTAACCTTTCTCTTAACCAATAAAGAGCTAATTAAGTAGATCTCAAAGCGAAGTGTTGATTCATTTAAAATGAACTCCCACTTGCAGCTCTGAAGAGCAGGAGTCACATGCTGTGATTGGCTTCTGTGTGTGTGTGTGTGTGTGAGATGTTTTTTTAGTTATTTGTGTTTGTAATTGCATGTTTGTGTATGTACTGTACTTCTGGTTTTTATAATGTTCCCTGTAGTCGGGTAGGTGTAGAACAGAAACCTCGACTGGACAGGGTTTAGAACCAGCGCTCCGTGTGTGCAAGCGTACCTCAGGTGACGATTTATGTGAATGTGTGTCGTTGGCTTGAAAGTTTGGATTATTTTTGAACCGTGGTCTCCGCCCATCGCGACCACGACAGCTTCGGAGGCGTTTGTCTCGGCCTCAGCCAGGCCTGCATGACCTCATGCTGGTTTATTAAACCCGCCTAATGACATCATTGACTTTACTGGGGTCTGGATGGTTATACTGGGGTTAGCGGTCTGGCCGCGTGCAGTTCCTTTGAAGCCACAGAGTCTCTAGGAGCTTCAGGAAAGTCACTTTATGTCCACTAATGAGAGCAAAAGAACAGACGGCTCATGTGGGAACCAGTGTCCCTGGATCCAGTTAAAACACTGTATACTGGGACGCTGCATCTTATGGAAAGGCCCGTTCTGCCGTGGTTTTAAACTTCCCCTTTTTAATCTTCGCGAGCTGCAGTTTTCCAGGGTCTTTCTTAGGGAATTGCCTTTTTATTCCCGATTTTCTTAGCCCTCTCTCTCTCTCTTTCTCATTCCTTTCACAGTTTGAAAAATACCCAACAAAAGTCGACCCCTTCTACAGGCACAGCGTGAGTTTCTCTATGTCCGCCGCTCTAGCCGAGTGTCTGTGTGCGCGTAGCGCGGCTGTCACTGTCATCTGCACCGTGCACGTCACGCCCAGAGGCCTGTAACCTTTCCACGTCCGCCGCCATAATTACCCCACAGATTACAGGCCTCAGATCGATTATTAAATTATCGCCCACGTAATTATATTGCCACTTTGGGTGAATGAGGAGACAGCTTCTGCAGTGGATGTGTCTGGTTGTGAATAGCGATGGTATCTGGGATGTAACAGGCCGTCTATTCAGGCGGGGCAGCGGCGACGGCGCGGTGACGGATGTGAGCTCTTTTGTTGCGCTGCCGTTTGCTGCCGTTCGCTTGTCATGTCAGCTTCAACAGCTCAGTAGAAAGGAAGCTTTCTCTCATGTTTAGTTGCCAGAGCCACGTTTGCGTGTGTGTGTCGGTAAAAGAGTGTAGTGCATGTATAATTTTTTTTCATTGATTTGTGATTTGTAACCATTCAGATATGTTGTGTGTCTTTTGCATAAAGCTGTACACTGGGCTTCAGTGAGCCCAGTCTACCGCTCGTAGAAACCGATGGTCCTGACAGCCTTCCTGGAGGGATCTTCTTCAGCACCTACATGCTACAGCCGATTAGGAGCATCTGAATCCAGTCGCATCAGATGAATGCTGAAAAGTGATCTAGGAGCTTAGCTCTGCTTCCAGGAGGGCCATCGGCCAACGGCATTAGCGCAGCTGCAGCGGCCATCTCGCGATCAAACGTGAAGTAACTCTCGTGTCTTCTCTCCTCCTGTCTGTTCTCAGCTGTTCCACTCCTATCCCCCAGCTATGTCTGGAATTCCTCCAGTCATCCCCCCAACTGGACCCTTTGGATCTCTCCAAGGAGCCTTCCAGCCTAAGGTACATATACATACGTATAGAAATAAATCAAGACACACTGCGACGATTTTCACACTGATGCGTGATGAAAGCTCCATTTCTAGTGGCAGAAGGTGTCAGCGTTATGCCATAACAGAGCAGTCCATCGGGCAACAAATGAACAATGCTGTCGAGCGTTCCAGTAATATGTCGCACGTCTGTTCTACTGAGCTCCAGTTGACGTGCTTTACAGCGATGGCTGACAAGGTGTCGTGCATTTGCGGTCGGGCTTGAAAGTGAGAAATAAGCTTATATGAGCATCGCAGTGTTGTGGAGGTGAGAAAAGATGGCTGAGTGTGTATTAAAACAGGTTCTGGTGCACCAGAGGAAATGAGAACTGTGGGAAACATTTGGTTGAGGACAACTGTGCAGTTAAAAACTGAAGCTGAACCTTTCATGATCCCCATTTCTGTTTTTATTTCTGTTCTTAGACCTCAAATCCATTGGATATCGCAGCCAGACCCGGTGCCGTGCCCCACACACTCCTACAGAAGGACCCTCGGGTACGCAGCATCGCCGACTCACATCCACGCACACGCTGAACACACTCTTACCAAACGCCGGGGTTAGTAGGCGATCGCAGCGCCACAGATTCTCGACCCTGAACCCAGCTCCAGGGTTCGCGTTCCTCCTGTCGGTAGCGGTTTTCCCGCTGGCCCACAGAGAACGAGGAGGCTGGAGGCTCGTAGAGACGCTGGATAATTATTCCCAGCGATGCTTCATTAGAAAGGGAAATTTGAACATTTTAATTTGGTCAGTAATGAAGCGGCTGCTAATTAGAAGCGTTGAGTGACAGACGTGTGACCGTGTTCTCTGTATCTCTCCCTTGTTGTTTGTTTCCAGCTGACGGATCCGTTCCGGCCCATTCTCAGGGTAAGAGGTCTTAACTAGCACTACGGCATGTATCCCACAAGGCCGTGCAGGAAGTGGGGGAGAGCTCATTATGGCAGGTGTCATCAGACCGCTGGCTTTAATTAGCTATGATGAGCCCTGCCACCTGCATGCAGACACTGAAAGTGGTTGAAAGAGTCTGATCAGTGTGTGTATCGTTTGAAGGTCTGAACCAGGAACTGGTTTGAATGAGCTGGATGTGACTGTAGGAAAGGAATTCACGAATGACTTGGTCTCTCCCGCAGAAACCGGGGAAGTGGTGTGCGATGCACGTCCACATCGCCTGGCAGATCTACCACCACCAACAGAAAGTGAAGGTGAGTTCTCACAGCGCCAGATTGTGTCTACAGAGATGACTTGCGCTTGCCTGATGTGTGGGGGAGTGTGTGTGTGTGTGTGTGTGTGTGTGCGCAACAGAACATCTTTCTGTGTGTGTGTTAGAAAGATAATGTGAGATAATAATCACCAGGTAAGGTATTGATCTGTGAAAGCTCCTGTAGGGGTGTTGTGATAAAAGCTGAACCTGATAAATGCCTTAATCTCCCTCTAACACATGTTAGAAACATCTCACACACACACACACACACATACTGGGCTCGCAGTGACTTACAGAGACAAAATCATCCAGTAGATCTGATGGCCACGCCTATAAAATCAAATAGTGACAGCAGCAGGATCCAGGACATTTCTGGTTTACTCCAGGAGGTCAGAGGTCATTTTGTTAATGAAACTGGTGCCTGTTAGTAGTAGAACGATGACTGTGGGAAGGTCTTTGTGACCTGAGCTTGACCGCATGGAAAGTTTGGTTTCTCACATCATGTTCTTGCCTCTGCGGGCCCTCCAGCAGCAGATGCAGGTCGATCCACACAAGTTGGACTTTGGGCTGAAGCCGGAGTTCCTGAGTCGGCCCCCAGGCCCCAGTCTGTTCGGTGCATTACACCATCCCCACGACCTGGCACGTCCAGCGACGCTCTTCTCAGCAGCAGGTGAGGGCTTTTCCTCCCCCACAACCCCAAATACAACTGAATAATTAGCATCTGGCAAATCTTACTTTCCCGCCTTGTTCTCATGTCCTCATGTTCAAGGCAATTATAGTCCAGCCCTGAATCATAAATCCAGGTTTTGTTCTCAGTACCCGCGTCTGAGTCTGAAGTTCAGCCACACCGCAGTGTAAAGGCCCTGCAGTGATGGTGGAGCGGATATGAGCGAGACGGAGAGACGCGTTCCACCTGTCAGAGCACATTATGCTGCGTGAAGATTCACATTCGTTTTCCGGTTGAACTGTGGCATTAAGAGCACCGTTATTATATAGGAAAATTGGGCATAATTACACTTAAGATGTGATGCGGTGATTGTTTCAGCTCATCATGCACTGTGGCGCTGTCAGTTTCATGTAATGCCATGTCAAGTGCTTAATCATGCAAAGACATGCAATACGATATGCGATATGGGGGCTGGAATTGCCCTGGTATTATGGGGAAAAATGTTTTTCAATCTGTATGCAGCTATCCCATGTACATTATTCAACACGATGAGGTGGTGATTAACCGAACCTCAACCAAACCACCAATGTGGGCTTAACCCGCCTGTTAAAGTCTTATTATCATACTATTTATTACGTTACGTTATCATAAAATTATTGTATTTGTAAAGGTTTTTGATAAAAATTGGATTCCCACAAATGCCCTGTGCATGTAATTCATTTCTTTACATCTGATTATCATGAAATTGCTCACACCGGTTCTTCCTTGCCAGGCGCCACGCACCCCTCTGCAGCGCCGTTCGGCCACCCTCCTCACCACCCAGGCAACTTCCTCAGCCCCGCGCCCCACCTAGGTAAGCAGCGTAAGTCCTTCTGCCGCCAAGCCCCTCACACCGCACACAATGAAAGCTTCTCCTCACGGACTGTGCCGCTTTTTATTGCGTCGTATCCGGTATTTATATTATATTTCTGCTCCGTCACAGAACCCTTCAGCCGGCCACCAACATTCGGTGGCCTGGGCGCTCTGAGCTCGGCAGCGTTTGGAGGGCTGGGAAACCCTGCATTAAGTGAGTATTGTGTTCCTTCCTCTCTTAACTTGCCACATTGACAGCATTTATCAGACACCGTTATCCAGAGTGACTTATAACCAGTAGTTACAGGGACTGTCCCACACAATGGTGTAGTAAGTGGGGTTTGAACCTGTGACTTTGTGGTTTTCTGGTTTGTAAAACCTGATATTTAACATATATTAGAAAGAAAATATGAGTGATTTTATCAATGTGTTTGTGGGGCGACAATTTAGCCTTCATCCAAAATTTAAATTATATGAATAATATGCATGCCATGCTTCCATAGACCACAAGGGGGCGATATAAAGTGTACTTATCAAACAGACTGTGTATGAATTTCTGACTAGTTTGTCTGTTTTTTGCAATATAAAAAATTCTGAGCTTTATATCAGTAATCATCATGATGTTTTTTTCCGTTTTTCCCAAATCCTCATATATACATGTAATTATATTTATTTATTTCACATGACTCACATCATGAGTCAGAATTGTGAAGCTCTATGGCAAAGCATCTCCGCCTACTTTACTAGCTATTGATCAAAATGTGGCACTTCTAAAAAGCACCTGATTGGCTCCCTTGTCAACAACAGGTATGAATGGAGTCAGAAAAAGCCGAGAAAGAGGCTCTTGAATGTTAATATCATGGGATGAAACGATCAGATTGCATTAAAGTGCTTTTCAATTTCAGCTGAAAGTGCTGATCCCACTGGGTGGTGAATGTGCTTCTCTTCCCTCTTCCTGTTCACGAGTGGCGCCTGCTCAGCTTTACCTTAATGGAGTTAGCTTTAGTTGGAGTAGTTAGATTTGAACCGCGGTGTTATATTTTGAGAGGTTTGCTTCTGATGCTTGGGATCAGTGATCGTCTCTCTCGTCCACGCAGCACCCAACTCTGTGTTTGGTCATAAAGACGCGGCCAACACGCCGCAGCACTTCGGCGGGACCCACGAGCCCTGGAACCGCCTCCATCGCACTCCGCCTTCCTTCCCCACGCCCCCGCCCTGGCTGAAGCCTGGCGAATCAGAACGCAGCGCCTCCGTCAGCTCCCACGAGCGCGACCGCGATAGGGAGCGGGACCGCGAGCCCGACAAACGCGACTCCACCAACAGCAAGGAGGACAAGGACCGGTGGGTGAACTCTGACCTCTACCAGTTCATTCATCTGAATTTAACAAGCAATGAATATAAACTAATAACATCTTTGGGTGCCGTGTTTTTTTGTGAGAATTTGTGAAGTTGTAATAAAGTTTTGGTTTTTGTCTCAGGGACAGTGTGGAGAAACGGCACCCAAGTCACCCGTCCCCGGTCCCCATCAATCCCCTCGGTCTGCTTGGTCACAGTCGACCTCCAGAAGCTCCCAGAAACCACCTGTCCTCCTCAGAGTCCCGGGACAAGGACAAGGCGAAAGAGCGGGAGAGGGAGCGAGACCATGGTGACTCCTGGAAGGACCCTGGCGTGGAGGAGCACAAGCTGAAGGAAAATCACCACAGCGACAAGGACACCCCCGTCATTCACGACAGCCGGGTGCCCGAGGAGAAGCTGGCCAGTCGTGGCACGACGTCGCCGTACCTGCGCCACGGCGGGCTGGACAGGACCAACGGCGGCCTGAACCGCGAGGCGCTGGAGAAGAAGGAGGTGATGTACGGAGAGCCGCAGAAGAAGAACAGCGAGGTGAAGGTGAAGGAGGAGAGGAAGGAGGAGCCGGAGGCAGCGATGGACCGACCCGGAGCCCACACCCCTCAGACCGTACCCGTGCCCAACCTGCACCCGCCCACCTCCATGCCCGCCCCCATGGGCATGGCCGGCATGCACCCCATGAACAGCATCGGCACCCTGGACAGGACTCGCATGGTGGGCCCCTTCATGGGTATCAGCCCCATCCCCGGGGCCGAGCGCTTCCCCTACCCCGCCTTCCACTGGGACCCCCTGCGGGACCCTTACCGCGGCCTGGACATCCATCGGCGGGACCCCCTGGCACGGGACCTGCTTCTGAGGAATGACCCGTTACACCGGCTGGCGGGGCCACGGCTGTACGAGGCGGAGCGCTCGTACCGCGACCGCGAGCCCCACGACTTCAACCGGGACGCCCCAGACCGGCCGCTGGAGGAGAGGGAGCGTCTGCACATGCTCAGAGAGGACTACGAGCACGCGGCCGTGCGGCTCCACCCCATCCACCACCCCGGCCTCGACCCACACCCACACCTGGCCCACCCCGGCCTCATGGGCCCCGGCCTTCCCAGCATGCACTACCCCCGCGTCAGCCCGTCTGCCGCTGCTGCGGCCGCCGCCGCCGCCGCCGCAGCCGCCGCGGCTCATCAGAACGGACTCCTGAACAAGACTCCGCCCACCGCCTCTCTCAGTGCTCCGCCCCCTCTCATTCCTACATTAGGGGCGCGCCCTGGTTCACCCCGACGGACTACCCCCCTGACCACAGACATCAGAGACAGACCCCCTTCACACACACACAAAGACATCGAGGCACGATGAGGTGCTCACACACACACACACACACACACACACGTGCCCGAGACCTGTGCCTGACACACTTACTGAAGTAACGAGCACTTAACGCTGGGCGGACGAGACGGTGTACAGAGCGGCGGGACGCAGATTCTTTTTGTAAAAATGACGACAAAAAGGGGACGTTTGACCGATGAAATGAAAGAGACATTTTTGCAGAACCTTTATCCTGTTTGCTCCTGCTTTTGTGTGTTTTTTTTTTTTCTGTTTTGTACAGAATTCTCTGCTCCTTAGCAATGAACCCCCACGTAGATCTATGGGCAGAATGAGCCCGACCGTTCAAATGTGTGTTTCTTTTCTGTGTATGTGTGTGTGTGTGTGTGTGTGTGTGTGTGTGTGTGTGTGTGTGGGAAGGGAATGTACAGATTCTTCTAAATCAACGCATCACAAGAAGGCAAAACAACGTGTAGATACGTGTACAGTCATTGTGTTCGCTCCTTAAAGGCAAAACTCGAGGTACAAATATGCAAATGGGTGTCGAGAAAGCTTTACTTTGAACAGAGATCCAACTGCCGGCCGTGCTTTTTACATTTTTATTTTATCCTAAATTGCAGAATTGTCCTTTTTTTTCCCGTGCGTTGCTACCTAACAAGTCCCATAATTCCAGAGACCTCCCCCGTTCCCAGGCCCACTTCGACTATGCAACACACAAAACCGAGTTACTCCGCACTGTATTCTCTCCACAAGCGCCGGCCAACGTAAAAACAGCCAATAATATATACGGCTCCCGGGATAAATCTCCTTTTTGACACTTTTTTTGTGGTGACAATCCTTAAATTTGTGTTTTATAGACATGCAGCATAAATATAAATATATATATCTATAATTTTTATAGCGATGTTACCAAATCTGGACACAGGAAACAGCTGTGTAATTCATAACAGTAATGCGATAAAGAATTATAATAACGTGACGCATTGTGGAGAGAACACAGCGCGTCCATAACGCCTTCCCTCTGCGAACGGAGTGTAAAATAGGTGGTGGAATTACTTCCTGTTGGTCTGACGGTGTATTAAAGTGCTCTCCTTTAAGTTGCTGTATCTATTAAAAGTGAAAGTCTATGGACGGTTGGTTTTTAATGAGCAAAGATCTATTTTAGTAGCCCACTGAAGGTTTAGTTGTGCGCTTCAAATGCTGTGAGATTCCAATGTTGTGCAGTGTTTTTTTTTTTTTGTTTTTTTTTATATTTCTCCGTCCTCCCTCATTTTTCTTTTTCTAAATCAAACATTTCAAACGTGCACAGGAGCAGTAGTGACTAGTCAATGAGTATTGCAAAGAGATTGTTAACGAAATACTTTTTTGCTGTTTATCATGTATGTAAAAAATGAAGTCCTTTCTAGACCATGTACAAAGGAAAAAAAAAGCGAAGCGACTGAATCTTCAGCATGCTCCTCATTTAAAACTTGTGTTATGTAAATTGTGCCATGTTATTAAAAAATGTGAACTAACTTTGTTTTCAAGACTCTTGTATTTTATGTAGCTACAAATGCAAATGCAAACACAGCAGACGTTACAAGAATGGTCAGTTAATATCGGTTCGGTTCAGTATTCCACAATAAAACTGCTGTAGGAACAGCCAGACAACAGGCCATTTTTACCATAATCCTAAACAGAAGAAAAAAACTCACCGAAAAATCACAGAATGCACTTCACTCTGTACAGAATTCAGACTGTATAAACTCTCTTATTCCTGTTATATGGGATCGTGGCGGTTGGAGCCACGGCGATTCACCCAGCGGTGGAGCACCAGCCAACCTCAGGGCTCACACACTCATACTGAGGTGCCACTGAGCAAAGCACCGTCCCCACACACTGGTTGTGTGCACTGTGTGCTGTGCTGCTGTGTATCACATGTGACAATCACATCACTTCACTTATGATCAATCCAGACGATCTACAATTTCTAACCAATACCCAACCTGGCCACAAGATGGCAGAGATGCAAAGCATTAAAACTTTATTTACAACTTATCTACAAGTTGTAGTTAAGGCATTTTTTCTACTGTCAATGTTATTGATTCTACATAATTAGATAAATCTGTAGGATATATCCAGATACAGTTAAAATTAAGCATTCCTTAACACTTTTTATCAACTCGCTATTCAATCACTATGCATTACTAGTTAATCCTCTGCAGATTCTCAGTCACAGTTCACCTAGTTTTATATCAGTTCAGTTTCCCATATGTGGATATTATATTATATTATATTATATTATATTATATTATATTATATTATATTATATTATATTATATTATATTATATTATATTATATTATATTATATTATGCATTTTGGCGAAACCCAGTGGTCATTTTTTGTAACTGCAAAATTGGGTTTTCGTTTTACTAATCTTTACAGCATTTTATTACATAAAAACTTGCATAGGTTTTGCAAAAAAGATGCACAAATGCATAAAAAGAACAAATATGAATTTATTGTTTAGTTTTTACCACAAACCTTATTTTAGTCATAGTGCTCTTTTAAGTGCGGATTAAGTTGTTCTGCATTTAAAGGCTACACAACAGAAATGCTGGGCCAGAGAATGTTTTTTTTGTTTGTTTTTCTGTTTATTTTCATATTCCACTGAATAAATCTTCTTAGTTTATGGTGGGTTTTATTGGGCTGTAGATGTTTGAACACCAGGTGGCAGTAAAGCACCATGTTACCGATTCCGATGTTAAGAAACTACTATTACAAAGCCATTCAATAAAAAACACTCCATATATAACTTATGTACTTTGCAGTTGGAGAAACACAGAAAGTAAGGTGATCTTAGGAGATATTTCTACAGAAACTTAGGATTGGAGGATTTATGATTTATAGATTTTTTTTCAGTTCTCAGGAATATAACAAAACAGAGCGTAAAACGATACAAAGGAAATAATCTGTCACTGTGGCCTGCGCCTCCACAGCACAATAACGTGAAATTACATACGCCATCAGGGACAGGCTAGATCGCAAGGACACAGTGGGAATTCTCATCACGAGATCCGTTTCCGTCACCTAATACAGCAGCAGGTCTGGTTGGTCCTGTTGCTGTGGACATGTGGGACTCTGCGTGTGTGTGTGTGAGAGAGAGAGAGAGAGAGAGAGAGAGATAAGGGAAATAAATAAAACACGCTGTAAAAAAAGAAGGTAGAAATTTTAAAAAATAAGCTAGAGCAGCAGTTCCGTGTGGTAGAAGATGGGAATCCTTCATTCATAAGTTCCTTCAGTTTCATGCATTCTGCGTTGAGAAGAATTTTAAACTCGGTGGTAAACACCCCATCAGAGCTACAGTAGTGTTTTACTGAATTATAAATTATTATTCGTGTGAGTTCAGGTGGCTGCGTTGGTCTTACGTCCTCTGTAATGAACCAGCAGGAATCAGATGATCTGAGGAAGCAATATTCAGGCCAGCAGCCGAGAAACCGAGACGCCAGTTCAAACAGCCTCCCATGTTCCGTAAAAGCGGCAGCAGGCCGGCGATCGTGGTTAATGATTACTGACCAGCAGCACTCCCAAACAAGTCAACAGGCCGGTTAAAATGGCAACCAGCCACAGTGTGAAGGCAGGTTTCCCACTCAGCCAGACAACTCCCATCGACCTCGACGAGACTGAGGTCTCCAGTGTAAGCGGGTGCTGGACACACGATATTACCAACGCTACACGCGCTGCTGTTGTCAACAGCGGACACGTTGACAACAGCAGGTTGACACGACGTGAGATCATCGTCCAGGATCGATAAGATTGATTTCTGCAGTTGAGCTTCTCACGAGAACCACAGATTCTTTCCCAGTGACCTTGGCTGGTGTGTGTGGCGGGACACACGTGTGTTTTATTTAACAAGACTGTCTCTACTTCGCACATTTTGAGTCAAACCTGACATAAAAAAATCATGACAAATTTGTGTAAGTGTCGGGTTGTCGTAAAACATCTGCATATTGATTGTTGATTGGTACTTTTTTTGGGGGGTTGAAATATTAATCAGAAGATCAGTAGGTTGTTGTCTCTGAAACAGAATGAAACAGAATTCTGATAATTCAGAGTTCTATTCTTGCCTAAATGTACAATTTATTATTCATGCATGAAAATGCAGTTGATCCCAGTCGTGCTTTTGTGTACTAAAGGGACCAAAATATCCATTGATTCACACAAATTGTAATGTTTTCTCACACCATCCTGGAAAAAGGAGTGGAGCGCTCTGCCTTTTAATCAGGACGTGTGTGTGTGTTATTCCAGCAATAAAATCCGGAACATTTATGATGCCCCAATAAAACCAAACTAGCTCGACAGCGCCAGGAAACCTTTACAACGCGCAATACAGACACACAGCCTCGCCGAGAGCAGGGAATGATGGGTGGGCCCTCGGGGGGAGGAGTCAGTGTTAGTGGACAGGACCCCGGGGTGAAGACCCTGTAATTGCCTGGGTGGGCCGGGCGCCTGTCATCTCTAAAGGGACGCCGGCGATTTGGATATAAAACGAATGGACGGGCTAATAAACCAGCCACCCCGGGTCTCTGGGGTCAAAGTCTGGATAACGGTCCTGATGCTGGCGTCTCAAGGACAACAAGAGAGCAAAAAAAAAAAGGAATAAAAGGAGGGGAGAAAAAGGAGCTCATTACATCCAGCACCGCGGGGCTGAATTGAATTCCCATTCCCGCTCCGTTTCCGAGCCACCAGGACACACAAATGACCGCTGATTATGGGTAATGGACCCCGGCGTGGGGGCGAGAGTGACGAAAAAAAATCCATCTCAGATTCCCATAATGCACTGGGGGTAGGTAGGGTGACCATGCAGACCGGGAAGGACAGAGGACTCAGATTCATATTAACATTAGTGACACATGCAGGACGAGAAGACACTGACCAATCAGAGCACAACAAGACACGTCCTCCCTGACAAGGACTATCTGGTCACACCACTCCTGGTGCATTATGGGAACGTCAAGCGTGTCCCAAGATTCCATGCACTCTGAGGACAACTGGGTGGCACCAGTAGGAAACGACCCTAGGACGGAGTCTGTCACGACCGAGCCTTTGTACACTGCGTCCAGAGAAGGCCCGAGAGCCACCTACACACATGGAGCTGGCACACGCGCGACGTCTGACATGTCAAAGTGACACGGTGTCATCATCCCAGGCCTGCTGCACGACAGGAAACGTCTCGTGCGTTTGGGTGCGGATCACTCCGAGCTCGCTCATCTTCTCATGTGCTTGGCGACCCGCTCACAGGTCCTCGAGGTCAGAAGCCTTTTCCAGCTCGCAAGCCAATCTGCGGCACGACCTTCATGATGTACCCGTCATCATCCGGGGGAACGAGGTGGAAAATGCACAGGAGATGGGAAGTGGGGACGGACAGACGGACAGAGCGACGCTTTTATTTGCATGGTGGGAAGGGGAGTTGGATTAGGCCGGAGCTCTTACAGGGTCTCCTTTGTTAGCAGGGAGTGCATTATGCTTACAAGATAAATCGGCCCTGCCGCCGAGCCCGCTCAGACTGTGTACAACCAGATAAGGTTGCCTGGGAGACGGTCGCGGGCGAGCCAATCGAAGGCAGGCACCTACCGCCACCTTCACCGCGCTCCCCCCATCAATTAATACCTTGAGTAAGGAGCCGGTGTGCAGGGGAGGGGGCTTAACATCCACCGTGCAAGAGCAGGAGGCAAAAGCCAATCTGAACAAGAAAGGAGGTAAAAAAAAAAAAAAAAACGCTGTCTGATGGCCGATGGTGAGCAGGTCCACAAAATCCCACGTAACGACACCCTAATGTTCTCAGAACGGAACACAAAGAGGCTAATGAGAGGCGGGTCATTAGGGCCTAATGGATTCCGACGAACTTCGAGCTCCGGACCGACGATCCTTACAGGGAGATGCGCGGTGACGGCTGGAGACATTGTCCCTCATTGTCCCTCCAGCTCAGCAGCCTGACGACAGGCCGCAAGTCAAGCTCTGATTCGTCATTGATCAGATCCTACGGACAGCGATCGAAGACGAAACCCAACTCGAACGACGCACGTTCTCACAGGCCAGGACTGCAGCAATGTGGCAACAACGGGGTAAACGCAGAGAAAAGTGCCACGCAGCATCATGTATTGTGCATTAAAACCGGCTCTTTACAGGAATAAAGAGGCTTTTAACAAATACCAACAATCCTAATACACGTGCACAAATTCACGGTGACATTGCGTGTGAATAATTATGCCGATCAACAGATCAACAGCAGGAATAACCTTTTACAGTCAGGAGTTTAATTCATTTAACTAATTGTGCATTAAGAGAATTTTCTTTAGTCGTTCACAGGGCAGCGAACATTTTCTCATGGCCGCTGCAGCGTTATGTAGTTTGTTATCTTGCAGGGGCAGATTTAACAATCAGATCACCAATAATTCGTTCGTTGGATCACGTCAGGGAGGGTGGTTGTCAAAAGTAATATGACCAGAAATGTGACTAATTCCCTCCGGTACGGAGTTATTTTTACCGAGTAAACACAGTAACAGGTCCCTTTATTACTTGCCCAACAGACACCGTTCATGCAAGTGATGTGATTGTCATTGTGATACACTACAGCACAGCACACGGCAACACAACGAAACGTGTCCTCTGCTTTGAACCCTGCATCACCCTCAGTGACAGTGGGCAGCAGTGTGGGGACGGTACCTTAATCAAGGGGACCTCTGTGGCACCCTGGCGGTTCGGGATTTGAACCCTCAACCGCTTCCTTACCCGCCAGGCCGCCACTGTTCTGAATGATATAATTACAGTAGTTCATGATCATTACCACGCATGGCTGCTTGTCGCTGGACATCGGCCATTTTACCCCTGTAATTGATGACTTCAGGCCTTTAGGTGACATCGGCTGTTCCTGTAAGGAAGCTGAAGCCAGGGAGCAGAACAGGGCCATCTCTCTGTAGGTGAAAGGTCACGACTCATCTACATGGGCCTAAGTGGTTGCGACTCCCTGTGCGTCGGGCTAAATTGGGCCCGCTTTTGGTTTCCAAGGGCAGCGGATTTGAACGCGACCGGCCGGAGGCGCCGGGCCGCCTCTCCCTGATTAATCGCGGTCATTAGGGCGGTCAGAGCCGCGTCTCACCTGCACTTACAGGTGGAAGTCGGCAGGAGATTAAAATTAATCACCCGGCGAACGGAGAGGAGCGTTTCAATTCAGAGAGGGCACCAGACAACAGATGCTCACAGCAGATGGATGCCAAGAACGTTTCATTTTTAAAATCTTTTATTATTGAAAATACTTCACAAAATTACGCACACGAAGAGAGCGAGAGAGGAAAAAAAAAACTAGAAGGTTTTTACATAAAATGCAAACCAAGTAATAATGTACAATATTAGTACACAGTTGTAACGCTACTTATAGTTTAGTTATAAGGAATTGCACAGTTTAACCAGTCCTTCCTATATATGGTGTATAGATATATCTGCAGCTGAAGCTCTACGCAACCTACTCTAATATTATGGGTCCGATTTAAATCTGAGGAGACACATTCAGCAGACACCCAGCAATCAGACTCTCTATTAATACCTCTACGAAATAATAATGATAATGAATCCAGTACAATTATACTGTATATGTAATGCAATAAATCCCAATATGCCCTCACCTGGGTGGTGCTGTGCCTCACACGGTCACATCTTTAATTCTTTAATCTTAATTAAACTTTACAAGTTACCAGAGTGACTGTTTTATGAATGAAGGTTACATACCTGTAAATGGCTGTGGTATGAAACCATGTATGGAAACAGAAGAGTGCTGAGTCAAGATCAACCAACTTAACTTCGAGCCCCACAACCCTGGTAAATACAGAGTATTTCTGTTGCAGTAAGGTCAACTGGTGTCTGGGTGCTGTGTTTGGTGGGGACTACATGACTGGAGCTTCGCCGTCACCGGCGTCCAGCGCAAACATTGCTGGTGGCTTCTTTGTGAAAACCAGGAGAGACAAGGCACAGGTACAGCAGGCCTCTTGAGAAAGAGAAGTGTGTGTAAAGACATAAAGAAAAAGAGAGAGAGAGAGAGAACGGTCTACTGAAAAGATCCAGATTTTCAGTACGTTCTGGCTGTTCAGCCGGGTGATTTGGGAGACGGTTATGAAGTTGTTCTTATGCTACAAAAAAATAAAGTGTTGTGAATAAATCTGTGAAAACACAGGTCATTTACATAAAAATCTGCCATTTGTACAGATTTTAGTATTATTAACAGGGGCCACAGTCTGCCAGGGGACTTTTCTCACTGCGGTGAGCGAGACTGGGGTGTCCGTTTGTGGTTTATTCACTGGCCACGCCTCCTTTATGGAGGTTATCACCACCCCAGGTCTTCAGGTCAGTTGTGTAATAGAAAGCCGGCAGGGGGTGAACAGAAACTACACCCAGCCCGTAACAGAACCCTGGCCAACCCCCCGAGAAGGTACTACAGCCCTCGGGTAAATGTTTAAAAAAAATACATCAAACTGAATTAAAACAACATATATAACAAAACGCATACGACGTATTCTCAAAAGAAAAAGAACCTTTTTTTTGTTGTTTGGATTTCCATAACATTTTCCTTTTCGTTTTTGCCGTATCCTGAGTAACAGAGTCATCTGAGTCTAGACTGCTTTTTTACGGCCAGATTACAGAAGAGTGAAAGCAAACTTGAGAAGAAGAGAGGGGAGGTAATGGCTTCATGCATCACCTTGCCGGGCTAAAACCTTGAAGAGATTCAAACATTTAGGCAACGTTTTCCCCCATTGGTCACAGCAAAGATTAATAATAATAATAATAATAAAAAAAAAAAACCTTCATGCATTATAATATTTACAGTCAGACAGATGAATGTTGGAAACTCTTTTCCCACTTTTTGCGCTTCTAAGTAGATAAAAAGAAGGTTTTGTTTTAATCCGTGTTGGTGGGGGGCCGAGCGATGTTCAGCGCGTGCCCACAAACCCAGACTTCCTCGTCACAGTCACAGGGCCACCGGCGGAGGCTACACGATGGAACCGTCACGATTCTGCGCAGGGATCATGACGGGGACGGCCCCCATGCGGCTCAGGTTGGGGCCGGCCACCCGGCTGGGTGGGGGCAGGGGCGCGTGGCTCGGCGGGCGATCGTATTCCTCCGAGGGGATCTTGTCGTACTGTGGCTTGCTGTACTCGTGCAGGTTGGAGGGCGACATCGACCCCAGGGAGGAGCGCTGGCTGCCCACGCTGGTGAAGCTGCGGGCGGTGGACACTCGGCTCTTGGGCGGGGGGACGTCCTCTCTGTGGGGGAGGAATGCGGAAATTAACTCCATCTTCAAGGCACACAATGTAAAATGAACTCCGGCGTTTAAAAAAAAAAAAAAAAAACTAATATTTGGACATGTCTGAGTCAACATCCTTCATTTCCTCCCACCGTCCAGTTTTTCAGTGGAAACACGTACAGCACACTTGTATGTTTGTACAGAAACACGTCACCTGCTTTCCATATTTACACCAGACTGACATTTTAACACCCTGGAGAACAGACCTTGATCATGTTTTATTGTTATTAGTAATAAAAAAAAAAAAAAAAGCGGTAGTGATAAGTAGTGAAAATTTGTGATTAAAAGGGTGGTAGTAGCCTAGTGGGTAACACACTCGCCTACGAACCAGAAGACCCAGGTTCAAACCCCACTTACTACCATTGTGTCCCTGAGCAAGGCACTTAACCCTGAGTGTCTCCAGGGGGGGACTGTCCCTGTAACTAGTGACTGTAAGTCTGGTAAACGGTGTAAATGTAAAGTATTATCCTCCCTGCGCTACAGCCCCATTGTGGCTGTGAAGCAGCACAGGGTTTGATGTCTCAGGGGAGCAGACGAGAATGGCTGGACGAATCTTTGGACGCGGAGAGTCCAGCCCAGAATTAACGAGTAATCAGCGGTAATGATCTAGTAATGGGACTTGGCTGTAGTTCGGCTGCCGCCGTGGCTCGCTGGGCTAATCCCCTTTTGTCAAGGGCCGGCGAAACTAGCCCAAGTGCTGACAGACACTGGGACAGCAGCCGGGGGCCGCCGGTGGGGGGCGGGGCCGCACCGGAGCCCCTCTGCTCTAATGAAAAGCTGTTTCTGTGCGCCGGACACCGACACAGAGGGGATCGGCTGAGCAAACAAACCCAGAGAAGCGATTACACCAGCTTTTCATATAAAGAAAAGAGCAGGGGGGAAAAAGCTGATGCCGCAACAACCATTTTCCCCCTGTTTCTGCTCGCCGGCTCAGTTCTGTTCTGTGTGAGTGAGTGAGAGAGAGAGAGAGAGAGAGAGAGAGAGAGAGAGAGAGCGAAAGAGAGACAACCGCAAAAGATTGAAACTAAAAGCACAATCTCTCAATGAGAAATGCCCACTGGTATGTCAGTGACGGGGGGAAGTCATGTTGTCCATTGATTACATCAATCACATGACCTCCAGTCTCTTGCTGTGGATACGGGCTGTTTATTTGTGTTTATTTATATGAATGACTAGGATCTTTAGATGACCTTTGGTCAATTATCAGTTGCCAATAAATAATCCTAATCATCCTGTGTTGTTTTTTTCCCCCCGAATATCTAAAATAGAAAGGACCTCATAGGACATGACTGCGCTGTACCTGATTTCGTAGGAGATCTCCTTCTCGTACTTCTTCTTGTTGCGGGCACGGAGGCAGCAGAAGAGGATGATGGCGATGAGGATGAGTGCGATGAGAATGCAGATCACAGTCGCCGCAATCACGCCTGCTGTGTTGGGAGCTGTGGGGGGGACCGTTTTAAATTAAGCGTTGATGATGAGGATTACAGGTCATTCATTCTCACTCTGACAGTGACAGGAAAAGCCACCAGGGCTGCACAGTAAAGACCATCAATCATTCAAATATGAAAATGTATTGTTCTTTACAATGGCCGCTTGACATTATGCAAGCTATTTTGTGGCATTATGTTGGGATTTGCGGACGTACGGTAATCGGTCAGAGGCAGGAAAGAATGCTTTACTCACGAGGAGTGATGCTGAGCTCTAGAACACAGTCCTGCTGGCCGACTCGGTTCTGAGCAAGGCAGCGGTACGTTCCGGAGGTGGCTGCTGATGCATTCCGTATGTTCAGGACACCACTGACAGGGTCTGTTCACGACAACAGGAAATGTTACAAATATACTACAAAAATGCTCCTGAAATATCCCATGTAAAAAGTACACAGAAATGTTCTAAACTACTAGCACCCTTGCTAGCACTAGCAAGAGGTAAGTTGTCAGATGTCAGGTTGGAATATATGTGTGTGTGATTAATACATACCCACTCCAGCAGATGCAGGGAGGAGCTTGTCTCCACTCAACTTTGTCCATTCGTACTTGATGGGGCTGGTGCCCTCGCTGGACACGCAGCGAAGAGCCACATTCTTGCCCACCTCCGTGGAGCCGTCGGCGTAACACCGGGGCTTTGATGGAGCCACTGGAGGTGAAAAGAAAAGAAAGGTTTTAATGGACGAAAACAATGGAGCAGATGGAGACAATTATCTCACGTCAGCGTACGAGAAAAAAGGAGCTACGCTCTGTGTTTGCCTTCCCAGGTCTCATGCAGGGAATTCGGTCAAACATCTCCAACCTACACACACACACACACACACACACACATACACACACACTGCCCTATTTCCATCAATGATGAGTTATCAAGGCAACAACACAGCTGCTGTCATTCTAACAGACACACACACACACACACACAGAAGGAGAGGGTTGTGGGGGCTCGCAGTGAAGTCCAGACTCTCCTCTGCTGGCAGGAGATGAGATGTGAATTCAAAAGCAAACAAAGAGTTTAAATTAAAAGCAGGCAGCGTTGAGGGAGGGGCTGAGGAAGACAGACTCTCAGTGTGCAGAGAGGGGGTTGAGGTCAAACCCCCGCCCCCAGGAGGGGTGCAGGAACGGCTCTCCACGCTGACATCACGGCCTGTAAAAACACTGTCTGCAGAGGATCAGGGACTAAGGCTTATTCTGCTGAATGCCAGGATTTACACACACACACTCACACACCACAACTGCACAGATCACACCTATAACACACACACAGGTGGGGGTGGGGTGACTTTTCTGAAATAGATTTCTATTATCACAGATTCAGATTTTATTAGTCACATACACCATCGTACATGGTATGACATGAAGAGAAATGCTTTTTGCCAATGCTGTATAAGTATAAGTGCAGGTGCATTATCAACACGACAGGTATCTGTATTCAATAAGCATGGAAATGTCCGGGTTATAATAAAAAAAAGAAAGTAATGTTATAATTTGCTTTTTCCTCCTGAACTGGTTTGCTTAAGACCAGTCCTTGAGTAAAGGTACCATCCCCACACACCGTTCATGGCTGCCCACTGCTCACACGGTGGGTGGAATGTGTATCGCCTTTTTCCTTTAACGTGTGCTGTGTTTACATGGCACAGGGTGCAATGTTGGAAAGCTAATATAAATATGATGGGTATGTGATAATACACACTAAAACACGTCCTGTGGCATTTTCAGCCTGAACAAACACCAGCCCCCAATAACATAATCAAATAAAAAACAAACCATGCAACAGCATTCATAATTAGCCACTCACGCTCTGCAACACAGGGGCTCATAATGAATCATGATGAATTATCATAATGTTAATGAATTTATTAGAGAGCTGCACGTGGACCGTATAATGGCTGCTAATGTGGTGGTCTCTGCATTTTTCTTTATATGTGTGTGTGTGTGTGTGTGTGTGTGTGTGTGTGTGTGTGTGTGTGTGTGTGTGTGTGTGTGTGTGTGTTCACGCTTCCAGGCTCTAGTTATTTGATGAATAGTGGCCACGAGAGCTTATCGGGTTCATTTGCTCCCAAAAATTATACATCTGTCAGACTGCAAGTTTCATTCCAGCTGAATACAGATTAGGCACGACAACTAGAAATTAGAAGCCCATGGTGTGTGCGTGTGTGTGTGTGTGTGTGTGTGTGTGTGTGTGTGTAGCAATGGTACAGACAATTAACTACCAAGGGCAGCCATGCTCTAGAAAAAGCCCTCAGAAACACTCCTCCACCAAAATGTGAGACGTGCTGAAAACAAACACACACACACACACACACACACACAATCATAATGCAGGTCAGGCTCTATCATGCAGAGGTGACACTGAAGGTAACAAAAGAATAAGCCTCCCGTAGTCACACAGCTGAGCAGCAACGCTCACAACCAATCACCGCCGGTGTTAGCACATTCAGCCAATCACAGAAATTCACATTAGCCTCTTGCAGCAAATCAAAATCTTGTTTTTTTGTGTGTGTGTGTGTGTGTGTGTGTGTGTGTGTGTTTTATTAATAATAACTCTCACAGCCAATCATTATCCTCGATCAGCAACATTACCTCCTTAACCAAGAATGTTCATTTCCTGAACCTACCCTTCACCTATCCTTCAATGTCAGGCTTCTGTCACCGTCTCCAGGCCCTTCATCTATATCCCTCACTGTCTCTGACCATGTCACAATCCATCAAGAGGAGAAAGTCAGAACACATATTATTATTTTGCAAGTGCTTCTGCAGAAAAGGCAAAAACCCTGAATAACCTGCTCTACTCAAGGAAACTGAATTCACAGGAAGCATCACCTCAAATAGATTTTTTTATGTGGTTTTAATAAAAACCCACCAATAATGTCCATTAGTGAACCGTACATGAAGCCTATATTCAATTATGAATGCAACCATATAACAAATATTACAAGCTAACTGGACACGTGTGGCAATAAAATTAAATGAACGTTACTATTTACTAGTGACTTTTTATGTTGTGACGTGGCCATATGCTTATGTTGCCATGTTGTTGTTTTTTTCCATTTCCTGCAATGTACCTATTGGAATACATTCTAGGGGTTGTTTTCTTACTCTCCTCCTCTCTCCCCATGTAAGATAAGATAAGATAAGATAAGATAAGATAAGATAAGATGACCCTTTATTAGTCCCACAAGTGGGAAATTTACATTGTCACGGCAGAAAGTGGACAGTACAATGTGTCTATTGTATAATTGAATGTACAAATAAGCAAATAAATAGTCCTAGAAAAGAACAAACAGTGAATGTGAGTTGTAAAAATAAAAAATCTGTCATCATATACATAAAAGATATATTTGTGAAATTGTACATACTTACAGAGTTGGTATATGTAGAGATGTGATTCTGTTCTCTCCATTTTTCCATATCCCCTATATTTCTGACCTGTCTACCACCCATATATGTGATGTTTTTGTATATGTACGGTCGAGTTGATGGCCAGTTTTCCACTGGTACTTGCAACTAGTGACATGGTGTATTGCAAAAGCCATAATGGATTCACATAATCATCTATGGAGGCAACTCTTAACGATCAGAGTGCTTATGTTGTGGAAAGTGACCCATTTCACACAGATGACTGAGGAGGTGCTCGCCGATAAATTGCTCAAGGCACAGCTTGAAACAAAAAATGATATGAAACCAAATGTTATCAACCCAATGAAGGTAGATGACTGAAACACACAAAAAGCTCACACTGTGCTATTTAATAGACAGGTGGTAATACACATCGAATTAGAGTTAAATTAGGTTATACACTGCCTTGTGAAAATGACTGCCTTTTTTTTATTTGAGAAGAGGTGTAAAAGGCTGTTCCATCATTAGCACAGAAATATGAATATAGTCCCGAACCATGTGTGAACAACAGGATCCACAATGCCCTCATGCCATAGCAGCACATTCAGCCCACACAGACTCACGTTTCCTAAGAATCAGCAGATGCATTCAGGAATTCCCATTCTGTCCACTGATACCAGATATTCCGGCTCTATTCAAATGATGCATGAGAACAAGCCTGAGAGTTTCAGGAAGTATTTGTCCCTGCCACACTACGGATCTGATGCACGTGAGAGCTGCATGAGTGAGTGTGTGTGTGTGTGTGTGTGTGTGTGTGTGTGTGTGTGTTTGCCAAGGGAGTTTAGTCAACATTACGCAGTGCAACAGTGGCATGAACATGATAATTTTTTTTGTCCTGTTTATCGAGTGCTGTCAAAGTTAATGCATTAAATAACATCTTAAATATATCACAGTATTTTAACAGAACTACTGAAACATATTTGTTTCCTAAAATGTATTTAATACCCGTAGTCATAGAGAAGCTAAATATTTTCAGATTATGCCCACTTTAACTACAATACTCTCAAATACAGTCTAAAATATTCTCTCTATAGCTTCCTATGGTCACAGATTCATGAATTTAATGTTGAAGTAACTACTTGGATAGACCTGCTAGTCTTTTTGTCACGTCTGTGATACTCACATATGACCGATAGAAGGGTCTTCTTTGACTTGATTCCTGGCACCTTCTTCACCTTGCACTGGTAGGTGGCCGTGTCCGATGCCTTGAGTGAGAGCAGCACCATGGAGGCGTCTCCATTTTTGGGATCAGGAGAGTTGAAGTGGGCTCGGCCCTTCAGGGGGGTGTAGTAGTCTGGATATGCCCGGTCGCCGGAGTACATGATCACCTGCAGGGAGGAAGACGAGCGAAGGAAGAAGAGTTTAAAAAAAAAAAAAAAAAGTGAAGTGACTTCACTTTTCGCAACTATCTCTAGCATTGCGGAAACCTATGAGATAAAAAAGTAAGGGAGCTGGACTAAGAGAAAGGTTGGAGTAAAAATAGCAGATGTGAGGGCCAGTCGGTGAAGGTCACTGGTCTGAAGGCTCTGGCAGAAGGACTCTTACTTCAGCGACGAATACTTGCCCTTTTCAGTCACCGAATAAACAAAGGCCTTCTGCTGAGCCAAATCAACACCTGCTGTGTCAACATGGACGTAGCACTGGGGGACACACACACTTTCTTCTCACAAAGCATGAACTCAAGACATACCCACAATGACAGTGACAGTAGACCTCATCAGTGACCTTCAGATAAAAGAGAAAAAGTAATGGGGGATGGAGGAGGACACAGGCATCTAGAACACCGCGAGCATGGAGCTGATTTTAGGCTACGTCTTGAGCATGTTAACGCTAGGACGTCCCGAATGCCATCTGAGCTCCCCTGCAGACAAACGAAATCCCCAAAATGAGCTACGCCCCACAGTTGCAAGAGAGGAAATTGAACCACCTGCAGCAAAAACGCACACACAAACACACACAGTGTTTCAAGAACCAACTTGCCACCATTTTCCCACTTTCTGTTTTTTGGACAATTTAAAGTTCTCAAAAACTGGCTGCAGTTACACACACAGTCTGACCCAGGGCGGCTTCATCTCATCTCCACACGGTGGAGGACAGAACGAGACCCGGATTTTACACCACTGAGAATAAGCATGTCTGTTTTCTACAGATGTGTCAAACTAAATAAAACGATGTGAGTGTGTGTGTGTGTGTGTGTGTGTGTGTGTGTGTGTGTGTGTGTGTGTGTGTGTGTGTGTCATTTGACATGCAAATGAGAGCTGAGTCACCTGCAGGCTCTAAATGCCCTCAACCACACTGCCCTGCAAGATGCAGGTCCCCTGCTAAAATCCATGCATCCACCTCATAAACTGGTCAAACAAATGAAACATTTTAAAGCGTATTCATTTATGCGACATTTTGAAATGATCGTTAAAAAAACAATTTGACTAAACAGCAAGTTGTTGGTAGGAGGTATTGTTCGGCACACCACACAATTTTAAAGAAATCTCATTTAAAAGCCAGCAATGAGCCGTCCAACTGTGACTACCATCCATTAGACGACCACAGGCAGAGTCACAGTCATGTTGAAATTCGGTACAACAGCCGTCCCTCCATGTGACTTAATTAACATCCTGCCATTTTTAAGGATCCCCTGTTATACCTTACATGTATACAGTAAACACAGTAATGGCCCGACAGAGTCTGCTGTATGAGTCGCGAATCATAATGACAGAGCACCTCAGTAATGTTAAACAATAAATCTAAATTAAATCTCATCCATCATAGCATGTATCATAGCTGGTGATGCATGCAGGATTTATGTGGTGAAAACAAATGCGCTCCTCTGTTTGGCAGAACTGACACGCCCGGTTGCCAGGCATTCCATAGCAGTAATGCAGGCGAATGATAATGGTCGCATTAAATGCAAACGGCCAGGAAAGTCATGGATGGAATCTCGGTTCTCATCACTCACATCCCCGAAACATCCCTGCGATCATCCGCTGTCCTCCAGAACCAGTCAGCTTTCCACACAGGCACAAAAGGCTACTGTTTTTATTTGTATTCAAGGACACTAATGGACTACTTTTTATTATAAACCTTAATTTTTTTTCTGGCAATTAGGATGGTGAGTAAGGCTGCCACGATTAGTCGACAAGTCACGGTTATGTTGTTATGTTAAAAAATATAGTTGTGAGCACCAAGCACAAAATGCACTTTTGTTATATTTCTTCGTTTCAGGTGCATGTTACCTTATTTGATTTTGTACTAAACTGGACTATTTTGGTAATTGTGGCACGCTCTGATATTTCTGTGAATTTAACCAACTTAACATATTAAGTTCCAAAGTGTTTCATATTTTTGTTTTCAGCACAAATCATAAACAGCAGATTTGAACACTTACCGGAAAGTTGCACTTTATGCTACAGTTAAAGAAATGTTGCTACAATCTGCAGCCCGGTCTTAACCCAACGTATGTCCTTATAAGTAAGTGCACATGTTTAATGGAAAGCCGGAAAAAGAACTGGAGCACAATGCTTTTTATTTAAAAGGATGAAACATAAAAAAACTAAACCCCTCAGCCTTCAAATTAATCCTCATTGGTTCCATTAAAAAAAATACACAAAACTAGGTCAAAACACAAATAGAGACATTCCCCAGGCACTGCTTCTACTAACTGGCAGGAGACAATGGTGGGAGAGGGGCGCGAGCATCTAAGCCACAGAGAGGAGGGGGTCAGTCCGATAGACGAGGCTTGGTGGGACGGAGATGGGACATCACTGAGAGCGCACGCTGACCCACTTCTAACCTCAAAGAGCCGTGGCCTCAGGCAGGAGAATACAGAAGCGAGTTGCGTTTGGGGCAGCTGGGTCTTGGAGACGTAACGTGGCTAGATTTTCACTATATTTGAAGCGCAAGATGCAGAAGATGCAAAACATGGACGCCCTCCTCCATGTCATCTTATATGGAGCCAGAGTATGACCAGAAGACGTACAGCACACCTAGTGACAACTTTCACTGGTCTTTGAGTTCCATTATCAATGCCTAAAGCATCAACACCGGCCTTTGCAACGCATTCTTGTTGTCAACGTTTAACAGCAAATAATTTCAAATGTCCGTGTGGACGAGGACAAACTCCAACCCAGAGCTAAAATCACCAAGCAACATCATTATGATCTGATCGATTATGTTCTGCACTGCATCGATGCAGACTCATCCATTTCTGCATCAATTCTGAGATCTATTTCAACACTCCTAAGCCCCACCCATGAATAAATGTGATATTGCAGGTCCTATCCAGCAATGTGTGCAAACACTTCATTCTAAACTAACCTGTCAGGCACCTTCTAAATATTTGGTTGGTTTCACACGTTTCGACTCCACATGAGAGTAAACTGACTAATCGTTTTTTTGGTCCACTACTATTCTGAACTGTGACAGAACACAAAAGCACAGAACAGCACTGCAGACAAAACAGCAAATCAACACAGTTCACCGTGCTCAGCAGTAAATCACACCCCACAGTCCCATGCATGGCTATTAGACATGCATTAAACAGGCAATTTCAGGTGCGCTTAGTGGTCCCACCGGCCAGCAAAATCCTATTAATGTGACAGACAGCTACCGGTCCAGGCCAATACAAATTAGACTTGAGCAAGACCAGACAAATGTTCCAGGCCAAAACCAAACGCACAGGGACAACTAAAGGCTCACACTTCAGTGTTCTAATCCACCCCAGTCCTCATTCTGAACATTTATCTGCACAAAGTCTCTCACAAAAGTGAGTACACGCCTCACACTCATTTTTGTGAGATACTGTTGACGTAAAAATATATATATATATATATATATATATATATATATATATATATATATATATATATATATATATATATATGTGTGTGTGTGTGTGTGTGTGTGTGTGTATATATATATATATATATATACACACACACACACACACACACACACACACACATATATATATATATATATATATATTTTTTTTTTTTTTTTTTTTTTTTTTTTACGTCAACAGTAAAAAAAATAAATAAATAAATAAATAAATAAAAAAAAAAATTTCAAACACATCCGCTAATGGTGGAGCTTCCAGCTAAGGTCACTTTAATACACAGCGACAGTGGGTATTACATGACTGCACAATTTGGAATACTGCAAATTAAAGCTGCATTAAACATTTTGCAGGATGTGTTTGCTCAGGCTGCCATTTATCACAGATCATGTATGTGTGAACTGATAAAAATTCTGAATGAAATCCCTTGCAACATCAAACATGAAAACCAACCTAAATCAACACACACATAAGATATTAAGTGCTTCTGTTAAAGTGTGTGTGTTTTGTTCGCATGTTTTATCGTAGTGCTACACCTAGACAGTCAAGGGAAGTCTTGATTAAAGACTGATATCGGATGATTAAATCTCTGATAACTGATAAATGACAAGGTCACTCTATTACAGGAGAAACCTGATCACATTCTGGTTTCATGACCTCACAGGATGAAAAATATGGACACAAGAAAACAATACATGACTTGAAGCGGTCTGACCGGATTTTCCATTTCTGCTGACAACACAATGTGCACTCACCACTTTTTCCTCATCCTGGTTGTCTGAAGGCTGGATGCTCCACTCGATGTCCAGGGGTCCCGTGTCCTCAGGGGAAAGGGTGAACTGGCAGTCCAGCTTCACAGTCTCGCCACTGGCCTTCTCCACCGTGGAAGTGCCAGACGACAGGATGTCCAGGCCATAGACAGTGCCTGTCAACAGAGTAATAAAATATATATTGGAACTATATTGCATCTGTAAACGCTCAATACTTACTGAAATAATTTTCAGTAAGTATCACTGGATGCGTCTGAATATTTGAATAAGCAAACCCGGCCAAGCTGGCGCTAAGCCTAGCAGTTTACACTAAGCATGGAGAATGTTTGCTAGGTACATAAACAGATAAAACAAAAAAGAAAAGCTTGGTGGTTATCTGTATCTTGAGGAAGATTATGGCCATCACCCAAAACACAATCTTCAATTATGTATTAATAAACTGGGAGGAGCCTGATTATTAACCGCTCTCAAAGAAGCTATTTCCTTATTTTTGACTATTTAAACCCATGGCCAACAATGTCAATATGCAAACATCATTAAAGATCATGTTCCTTTCTTGTTTAATCAATTTATTTATGTAAATCTTAGCACCAGTTCAGAAATTGTGCACGTAAAACATATGCCTTTTGCATTGCGCTTCATCTTAAAAATTATTTTCCACGACTTTAATCTACACAAAAAAATAGAATAAAGCAGACACAAATCCCTGAAAGCCATCTAGTCCCAATTAATCCAGAACATGGTTGCAAATCCAGGGCATGAATTTGCACAGGGCCTTTTTGTCTCCATCTGAGACAATCTGTATGAAACACACATTTTCCAGTTTGATTCCTGCAGGTTGCCATGTAAACACATGAGCTATGACCTCATTATACATCTGCACTCAGCTATTCTAAAAATTCCCATGATTTATCTCTCCGCTGCATAAAATATTAAGCCTCCACAAAGAAAATCACGTGCTGCCATTTTATACTAAATCCTGACACCATGAGTCAGAGCACAGGGACTTCAATCCTGCTTTTAAGTGAATGACCATACTTACACTTTTTTTTTTATAGCAAGCACACAGGATCAACTCCACACATCTGGGGCTAAACTAACTCGGAATGTTTAACATGAATGGTTCTCTATGTGCAGTTTTTGGACTTTAAACGGGTGAGGCTGGCATGTTGTACTGTGCCAACTTCAAACATGAGTAAATACCACATAACCTGGGCAGGTTAATGCCGAACAAAATATGCGGCTAAAACACAGCCATAAAACCACAGGGGCATCATGATGAAGCCATTTGGGAGTTGCTGGAACACAGAAATCAGCCCAAAATCCCCCCAGGGTATCCAGCTCTGAACAGCAGCCAGGCGGCCAGGAGAGCTCTCAGCCTGAACGCGGCTGATGCTGATGGAGACAGGAAGGGGGGAAAAAAAGGAGTCTGGAGTAGAGTAGCGCTCCCTCACACACACTGGCAGTCATGCCAAAAAAATGCCCTCGCTAACACACACACACACACACACAAACACCCACACACACAGGTCCATGCCAAGAACACACTTTACAAGTCATTAGCCCACTTTGGACTGATTCAGACAACTGGGGATGGACGAGATTCTTAATCTGGGGTTGAGGCATGAAGAAAAAGGGGACAGATTGGGGGCAAATACAGACTCTCACTCCGCTACATTATTATTCATATAACCATTAGAAGATAAAGTAATAGGGTCAAAAAACATGTTTTGAGGCATAACCATTTCTAACAAAGTGACAGAGCCCTTCAAGAATTTTTTAAATGACTAAAAAAAACCTGTTTTGCATGCCCTGAGAACAACCACTGCCACAGAGATTTCTGAAATTCCATTCAATAACACAACAGTGTTTTTGAGGAAGACAACGTTCTCATACTTTGCAAACATCTCATCAGATCTTTGAAGTCTGTCTTGGTATATCACAGGTACACCATAAATAAGTTAGCTGTTTGGTTAGTTGTTCCTCGCCTAGAAGAGGATTAATGATGTATTTAAGATTGCCTCCCCACGAGGTCTCCAAAAGTTCCAGACTACATTGTATAAGATGGTCAACCAGAGGAACCCATACAGATGACTGATTTCTCTGAAATATTTTGGTAATGAACAATCAATATTTCATGACGTTTTATTGTTAATCGCAAGGTGCTTCCAAATTCCCTTCATTTCACTGGAAAGACAAGTAACCGTGTAAAAATGCAGCGTAACCGGAGGTAAGCAATGCTGCTCAACAGGTCTGCTTGAGCCCCAGCGTCTTGTCTACCACAGCTGAGCTTTAAAAAGCATGGCATGCACCATAATAGTCTTTGGAAAAACGGATGTTGTGTCAGCCATAAGGAATTTCGCTGCTGATTTTCTCTTCCATGTCTCCGTTCTCTCCCCCCCGGGGTCAGAGGGAGCTTCCACGTTCCACCTACGCTGTACGGCAACAGACACGCGCCTTGTACCAGGCAGCGGCGAATTACGAAGCCACAAGTGCACTGGGTGCGGTCTCTGCTGAAGCAACAGAGCTTCGGTGGATCCAAGATCCGGAACTACGACAGAGTGAATAAAATGGCTGTGGTTTGAGTGACAGATCTCTTCATTGGTGGTAACATGAAAGCATAAGGTCTTTCTGTATAAGGGCGTCTGATAAATGCTGTAAATCTAAATGTGAGCAGGAAAAAAAAAAAAAAAACACCTGCAGACCGACCAGACAAAAAAAGCATGACCCAGATGGTGAGGCTTTTTACAGAATGAAATTACAGCGGCGGCAGCCTTCAATACATTTATCATTTTATTAATCTGCGCAGAGAATGGAGCGCCATCGTGTTCGCAGTGTTCCAGCCGGGGGCTGGAGGGAGAGATTATGAGCTCAGTGCAACCTATTACAGCGATGAAACGCGACCAGAAGATAACAAACCGGCTGCCACCGTCACGGCTGCCTGACAACCCCTCTCCTGGTGAAGGAAGGAACAAAGCGTTCCCTGCGCCCACAGCCCACCAGGCTAAATCACGTCGGGCTAATTTATCGGTTTCGATTAGGATGCCACAATGGCTGGCATTTGGAAAGGAAACCAAAAAGGTACAGAGAGGAGAAACGTGTGGCAGTGGTTAATTAGCTAATATGCGAAAGTATAATTTAGGGTTAAAGGTTAAGTGTGTAATGAGTGGGCAGTGTGTGAAAATGACATTGTTTTAACTCACTGAGTAATAGGAGAAACACACACACACACACACCCCCAACAGGAATCTTCAGTAATGGCCTAATAGAGGGCGATAAAGCCCATTATTAAAGACTCAAGGCAACTGTAATTTCACGTCAGGATAATGAAGAAATGTCATTACGGGTGAGTAACCCCTCCCCTTACTGATGAGTAAACGTGTAATGATCCATTTGCGCGTGTGTGTGTGTGTGTGTGTGTGTGTGTGTGAGAGACAGAACACTACACCGGGTAGAGAAGAATCTTCCCGTCTTTATTATATCACAAATTATGCTCACATCTGAATAATGACCCGACAACATTACATCTTCGGTAGGGGAATCTGATGGAGCTCAGAGCAGAGCTTCTGCACATCTGTTCCTCTTCGTGAAAACCAAGGAAAATTAACATGTAATTAACATGTATTATTATGAACGTGTAATTACATCAGGATTTTCCTAATCCTAAAACAAACCTTTACATATTCTCCTCTTTCTCTACTGGTGAGGTCACTTGGTCGCCACTAAGAGCCCATATACACATACATGGACCCCAAAAAATCCAGAGGGGCAGCACAGCCACGTCATTCCATTTCTTCCTGCATTCCCCAAGACCCCCAAAATCCCTAACGCTGAGGAGGATGCGGACCCCCAATCACACGCCCACCCGGCCCCCTCCCGTGAATAAACACAATGGTGAGAGAATTCTGTCTCCTGGCAACAGATCCCAGCGAGAACACAGCCATGGCACTCAGGAGGGAAAGAAAGGAGGGAACATGGGGGAAGGTATAGAGACAAGACAGGATGACGGACAGAGAAAAGGCGTGGGGGGAGTGGGGACAGATGAAGTGGACGAGCAGGAAAGACGGAAGAAAGGGAAGTGAGAAATTCGCAGCTGGACGCCTTAAAAAAAATGTTTAAGAGACAGATTTGCGGTCGGCGCAGTTCACTGAGGATCCTCCCTGGCATTCACATGATCCAGCTGTTCCCAAGCAACATTATCACGCAGCAGGCAATATAAAAGACATACATTGTGATTTCAGCCAATCAGGAACGCCCCTGCGTAACGAAAACTCGAAAAAAATAACAGTTAACAAAATTACTATTGCTTTTCATGTGATCATTTATCCGATTTATCCAGTCACCATTCAGCGGCACTTCGAACTCGGAACCATTTGACACTCAGTTTGGGTCTCAGAATATAAAGGACCAATCGTTGGTGATGGTATTGGAGCCATAAAACACGGTTTAGACCAGCAGCCCCTTATTGGTTCCACAGTCTGACCCCTTTAATGCTGTTGTGTCTTGTGCCCTGTCCCGCTGTGACTCTCCTACCCTTTGCCCCCTTCCTCGCATGATAAGCCTCTTTAGATCTTGCCCTTTGACCCCAGGGAGAGGCGACAGCAGGAAGGGCTAAAAGGGAGATTGCAGGAGGACACCACAACGGCTACTTAGACCTAAACCCAGCTAAACCCAGTAACAATAACAATGAAAACACGGACTGGAATATTGCGTTGGCGTATGTGGTCCTCTGTTTCTCGGAATAGAAGAGGACAATTTTGCTTCTTAACCGTCTCGGTCAACAGCAGGTTAAAAATGGTGGAGTTTTGACCCATTCTGCTTTGTTCCTGTTAATATGCTATCCTACTTTAACATTGTGGAGGCTTGGAGTCGTTTTAGAAATGGAGGGAGTATACCACGGTGCTAAATCAGGATGTCTTTCGAGCTCCATTTTCGGCTGCCATTCCAATAATAGCCATTTCAAAAGCAGCGAGAATGGAGCTGGAGAGGCCGCAGAATTCTTTTTCACGGGTCCGTCAGCGGCGGCGCATCGTGTTGCGCCAACAAAGGCTGGCAGAGCCGGCGTGCTGCTGAGCGCGGCACGTTTTTCTGGGTGGGTGCAGCGAGGATTAGCATCGGAGATCCACGTTCAGTACGCTGAGAGGCTTACGATCATCTCAGACTCGGTGGTTAAAGCGTACCAGAAACGTTCCACTAGCTGATAAGTCAACATACGATGGTACTCGGCCAATCACTTCCCAGCACTGCAATCATGGACCCTAAAGAAAGGGGGGTTACTGTGGAATGTGAATATTTTAATGATATATTTTAACTAATAATACCTAAGTGCCAAAACAATCTTGCCCGAGCACACTCTGGAGCATGAGCTTCGTCTTTATTGCACTAAGCATTCATTTGAATGGTAATCAGAGGGGATGAGGCCGTGTTGAGAAAATGAGTGCTGAAAGGGAGGGTGGTCAGTGAGTTCACTGGAGCGCATGGTTGGGGGGGGTGAGGGGGGGTGGTCCACACAGTGTCTGGTTCCTAAATGTCTCTCTAATCACACGGCAAAGCCTTTATGACTCCTTCATTAGGGCAGAGTCCCGGGCCGTGGTTTGCGGCCTCTTGTGCCCGAGCTCTTGTTCCACTTCCCAGTTGCGGTGTGTACACACACACACATCCCATCTACCCCAATAGCTTTTCACCTGGTCCCAGTACTTTAATCCAAGGCTTCAGCCACGGCAAAGAAAAGAAAAGAAAAGAGAAAAGACAGTAAAACACACACACACACTCCCTCTGTGAAGAGCCTGCAATCTGAAGGCCACTGCAGGCTGGCGCTGACAGCAGATAGCAGCCAGAGACCGAGCCCGACTGATACAACGCAGTCCTGATAAGAGCAGCACTGCTACACAAACAAAGAAACGCGGCAGGAGGGGAAGTGACAGGCGAGAGGAGGAGGACGCATGAACTAGTCGGGCAGTAAAATCAGACGGAAAACAGTCTTTCGCTCTCTGGGCTCCTCTGACGGATGCAAATGAACCCTGAGCGCTGAGAGCGTAGCAGCCAGGAGAGACGGGAGAGTAATTACGGAGTCGTGTTCTCCACACGGCTACACCGCACTTCACCTAAACTACCACCACGCGCACACAAAACAATTATGATAAAGAATGTGTACCATTTGCTTGGCAAGAAATCGTGGAACGCATTAGAACTTTTTTACAAAAGACATTTAGATTTATGGCATTTATCAGACGCCCTTGTCCAGAGCGACTTACAATCAGTAGTTACAGGGACAGTCCCCCCCTGGAGACACTCAGGGTTAAGTGTCTTGCTCAGGGACACAATGGTAGTAAGTGGGGTTTGAACCTGGGTCTTCTGGTTCATAGGCGAGTGGGTTAACCACTAGGCTACTAACACCCTTAAAAAAGACGATCTAGTCTTAATCCCCACGGTACCACAATAAACCGGCCTGCCACGGCGAGGTCAGTGGCAGGGTGGTGGTTAAGCAGTTGGCTGGGTGACCACCAAGCCCGTTAATCTTCCGGCTTCCTGAGGGACGACTCCCTAATCTGCCTGGCAGAAAAACACAAGAGTCCAGCACGCCGCAGGGCCCGGCGGAGCAGCATTAAGACCAGTCAGGTGCCCCGCGTGACCAGATGCATCACTCCCGGGCCTCCGCGGTGCAACAATATTATGATGCCCGGCCCTGTGTCAAGGCCAAAGAAGGGCTGGACTGTGAGGAAGGAGGACAGGAATGCGAGGGAGTGCAGAGGAGGCTTCATCGCGCTGGGCGTCGCTCCCAGAGGGGAGGGGTGAGGAGAGCACGACGGTGATAGCTGAGAAAGAAAGAACATAGGACACCACACGGCGTCAAATAACGTCATGCGCACCACGGCATGACCGCATGCTCTATTATAAGCACGGATATGAATGAATGGGCTTGGCATATGCCGTGTTTGAGTGCGTGTTTATTAAGGTGGACAACTCAAAATAAGGCTTTGATCGAGAACCCAGCCCCCCGATCAAATAATCTGAGAAAGACGAGGTTTCGTTCATTAAAAAAGGTACAAGACACGTGACGAGGAGCCACTTAATCAAGTTGCTAGGAGAAGCGAACGAGCCTGTTTGGCGCGAGCGAGGCGAAACCGACTAGCGTGTGCATGAATATCTTTCTAGAACTGTCTCCTGAAACTCGGGCTTCGGTTAGGGATTAGCGGGCAAGCCCTCCTCGACCGCGGCTCAGAGGCATTAGACACACGAAAGCCAGAAGACGAAGAGCTCGATGTCAACTTCAGGGGCCAGAATTATCTACTGCATACGCTGAACGCCGGTCCGCCTGTCAGTAGTGTATTTAATAAAAAAATGTAAAATAATAAAGTTCTTTGCTCTTTGATGTCTGAGCCAAAAAACAGAGTGGAGCGAGCCTTCGCTTGGTAGTGAGGGGTGGGGTGGCGATAGATGAAGGGAGACGCTGTGAATGTGCGAGTATCAGTGTTGGTGTGGTTAACCAGAGGGCAGGAGAGGTTGCCAATAGCAACATGTGCACTGCTTAGTTTGTTTTTTTTTTTTTTTTTTTGAGCTCCACCCACAGAGAATTATATTTAAATTTACGGTATTTACCAGACGCCCTTATCCAGAGCGACTTACAATCAGTAGTTACACGTGACGGTTTGAACCTGGGTCTTCTGGCTCATAGTGGCTACTACCACCCTGGTACTACCACAAGAAGCTCAATCAAAACAACTCTAGGACCTGGGATGATCATGGCTTTGAAGACGAGCGTGTCACAAAACCACGAGCGTTGTCTTAGTAAACAGACAAACAGGTCACACTGGAATGGTGGCTTTTAATGACTAGTTAAGGCCAGCAGGGCGGTGGCGGCGGCGTTCCGGCATAAGTCATCGGATAACCAAGCCTCCTCCATGTGGGTTGCATTACACAGATACTTGCAACAAGGTGGGAGAAGAATGTGAACTTATTTAATGCAGCTTTGAACTCTGTGACCTTTTCATTCCACCACTTTGCTGCAGGCTGAATGCCAAGCAGTCGGGTCATGGACACGATGCTGCTCACTTCAACACTGCACTACCGTCTAACCACCCTACACCCACACTGGTTGCTCCTAAACACAATGTTTTTATAATAATAATAAAAAAATAAATAAAAATTATATATATATATATATATGTGTGTGTGTGTGTGTGTGTGTGTGTGTGTGTGTGTGTGTGTGTGTGTGTGTGTGTGTGTAGGTAGGTAGGTAGGTTAATGTTAACTGCCATGTTTACAAAGATCATTAGTTTTAAAAAAAAAAAGCCTAAATGAAGTTAAGACTTCGACCACTCTTATATTATTATGTACAGCCATTTGCAAAGCTTGTTTAAAGGTCCCCTGACACTATTTCTTTTTGCTTTATATCGGTATTATTGATCCCCTAATACTGTACCTGAAGCCTATTCCAAAACTCAGAATTACAGCCACTTTTATCCAGTCCCACAAGAAGATTTCCCCAGGATGCGCAGTTTCGGTGTCTGCAGCTTCCAATGCTAATGAGGAGGAGAGAGGCGGGACGAGGAGGAGAGTATAGAAGTTGAGGGGACATTCGGGGAAGCCATGGAAGCCATGACGGTCGGTGGAGAAAATGTCCGAGGGGAGGGGTGGGTAATTCTCTGGGTGGATAAAGCATAAGAAACGCGAGGTAACCTTTCCCCTTATGATGACACAAATTCCAGTGCAGTACCATAGACAGGCCAGGGGAACTCGCATTAACGTTAAATAATCTCACAAAGTAAAATTTTCATAATAGGAGACCTTTTAAGGTCAAATGCTCCTGGTACATTTATTATTCCTGCATATTGGTTCCAGCCATTGTTCATGTCTCTGCATGCACTGGCTCAGATTACAAAGATCAGATAACTAATCCAGCAGCTTGTAAATGTACAAGACAATATTGAATAAGACAATATTTGGTCTGTTTTTGCACGTGCTTGGTTCCTGCGAACAGCCCAAGGAGCCAATGGTCAGTCAAGCAGACACCTTTACACGAAATGCAAAAGAAAGCCCGGACCTTCAACCTCGGGATAAGACAGAAATCTGGGAGTTACAAGAATAGACTGGAACGGAGTACTGATATGATGCTGTGGTGGTGTGATCCATCTCACTGGAGAATGGAGAGGAGGCATCTGTCAAAACCTGCCTGATACAATCTGTCTGTCTGAGCAAGGATGGTCAGTCTGGGAGATCTCTCCCTCAAAGACACACACACACACACACACACACACACACAGGCTGTTGTCCTCTATATAGGAAATACACAGGAGACCTGACTAGACAGAGCCAGCCTGATAACAGAGAGCCGCTCCTGTCGCTCAACCCCAGAGTCCTGCGTCCTCTCACTCCGCCCTTCACTCTCTGCCTGACAATCTGTTGATGTTGGGCTCCCCGGGGAGGCGAACACTGGATTCCACACCACTTATACCGCAAGCGCACCTGAGAGTACGGACACCTGTCACTATCCATAACAGCAGCGCGTGACGCCTGAGTGTGTTCAACACTCTCGCTCTGCTGTCAAACCTGCAGCCTGACAGGAGACCCTAAAACACACACACACATTTCCCTTTCTCTCTCTAAACCAATCACTGACGGGCACAGAGCAGCATAGGGATGGGGGGGGGGGTGGAAACGAGCGAGGAAGACAAAACAAGAAAAAGAGGAGATCACCCTGGTAAAGCCGGGTGAAGCAATCGCGGCCGTGAGAAGGCGACGGAGATGGAGAGATTGCCTCGCCCCTCCCCTCCCGTCGCCGGGCGGCTCGGCGTTGCCCCGCGCTGCCATTACAGCGGGTGTGAGATGAGGCTTGTCGCAGCCGACAGACAGGCGCGCCGAGAGTCTGGCCCGCAGAGATAAACGCCATAAGCCCGGCTTAAGGGCAGCGAGGCGCGCACTAAAACGTACACGCGCGGAATATATACGTGCATACGTCAGTGCAGCCGGTCAGTGCAACCTTGGGCTATCGGAGTTGTTCTCACAGAATATCGTGAAAATGACTGCATACAGCACAACGCCCTATTATGTATGTATATGTCCGTGTCCCTACATCCAGCATCAGTTAATGTACAACAAAATCACACACTTTAGCTCCACAAAAGAAATATAAATCACTGTCAGCGCACACTGGCCACTGGCACCGGCCGCCGCAGCATGAAATTTGCCGTGAGTTGCCTGCGTGACAATTTAGTGTGATTTAGTTTGGCTGAGGCGGAACCGGCATCGCGGGACTAAGTGGTCCTAACGCTACGCTGCTCAGGCACAGCAAAAGGACAGCCGGCAACAATAATCGAGGAATCGAACTCACCACCCTCCATTACCGGGCACAATTCAGCCAGGAAAACGGCAATTATCTCGGGGTTCTACTGGACAAGCAGGCTACCTTGATATAGCCCTTTAATCTGTTGGAAATCCTTTACAGTGTTGCTTGGGCTTGTAAAAGCAAAAAAACGAATAATACCCGGAGTGATGTTGGCAGGTGCTTCTGGATTCTGATTGGCTGAGCTACAAATGAGTGCGATAATTCACATTTGCCTTTGTTGTTATGTTATAATGAACTTTCCTGCTAAGAATAAAGAAAAATAATTATATTGCAAAAATAACAGCATGGGGTGGTAGTAGCCTAGTGGGTTAGACACTCGTCTATGAACCAGAAGACCCAGGTTCAAATCCCACTTACTACCATTGTGTCCCTGAGCAAGACACTTAACCCTAAGTTGCTCCAGGGAGACTGTCCCTATAACTACTGGTTGTAAGTCGCTCTGGATATGGCTGATAAATGCCATAAATGTAAATATCACAAGTTATATCACAATAGTATATGGATATTTTCTTTACGTTTTTTGAATAAAAAAAAAAAGAAAAGAAAAAATCATACTCAGTCTGGCCCTGCTCAGGAACATAGCATGACATACTTTAGGGGCAGTGGTTAAGGAAGCGTAATCAGAAGGTTGCCGGTTCGAATCCTGATCCGCCAAGGTGCCACTGAGGTGCCACTGAGCAAAGCACCGTCCCCACACACTGCTCCCCGGACGCCTTTCATGGCTGCCCACTGCTCACTCCAGGTGATGGGTTAAATGCAGAGGACACATTGCGTTGTGTGCACTGTGTGCTGTGTATAACAAGTGACAATCACTTCACTTTCACTTTACTTTAGCAAAAAAACAGCTAGAAATGGAAATTGGCATGACCCTGCATGATTCACAGTGGCAGTGCCAGTGTTACAGATCACAAAAACCCTCACCAAGTAATAAAACAAAAAGTGTTTTATCTATAACAGCCACCAGTGCCAATTAATTGCTACATTATATGATATTTCTCATCATACAGAGTCCATAAGGAAATACTGATACCTCCAGAAATCCAGATAGCCCAAAGATTTCTAACCGTAGCCAGCAGATGTGACACGTATCCATTACCATGTTCATCTCACACTGGTCATTTACTTCAGCAATCATGGCCTTAATGAGTAGCAAAAACATATTTTCATGTTTACACCAGTACAGTAGCTATTTATTTAACTCTGTAGAGGGGGTAAAAAGAGAAAAGGCCAAAAATTATTATCGATTTGTTTTATGGCTCAGTGGTCAGACATGTAGACTCATTTATCTTGTTTATGACGTACTGTCCACACTGGGCTACAGTGGCAGAGAGCAGCTGTGCACATCAGGTAGGGCTGCATTAAGCCTCTCTATGGTTAAAGGGCAGAGGAGGAGAGAAGCTGCGGGGTGGTCTGGAGGGAAAGCTACATCACAATTACTGATGGAGCACCGGCAACCCGCTGGGCAGATGGCTAACAACTTTTTCCAGAGGGGAAAAATGTGACGTTCTTTCAACGTTGGCCAGAGTGAAACACTAAAAATTCCCGACCTGGATTATTCACCAAACGCAAAGCAGACTAATCTGCATCGAATCAGTCAGACATTACATGGGAACGCCTTGGAGAACATGACGTTTGCCGGGGTCTGACAGACCTCGGGGACCAACGGTCAAAACACATCTGAACCAGAGCCACCCTCCACTACAGATGTGCACAGACGCCTGAGTGGCCACATAATCCCAGAGAAAGTGTGCAATTACAGATAACAAGCTTCTTAGGAAGCCTGGCCAATCCCAGCACACAGTGCCGAGCAGCACTCGGCGCCATTACTTAAGGTGAACAACCCGTGTGGTTCAATCGACAACATGCCCGCATGCTGTTATTTTTGTGAACAAGAAGAAACGTCTCCAGACGGCGTACGGTACAGCATGTACTCTGCACAGTCAGGCAGGACATTTATTTCACTGAATGTTGGGCAAAAACGTAACCAAGTGCCTGGTCACTTTCAGCATTAAAATACTGCAATACTGCATTCATAGATCCAATTTCAACGAGAATCTAATTTCATTCATTCTGGAATTCAAATAAGTTGTAATAAGATGCGTCCGTCACAGTGGGTTGGCATGAGGTGTGTAGAGGTGTGAACCTTCACTGGTCTCACGATTTGATTCGAATCGATTGATATAATTATCAATGCATCCCATACACTTTTGTACATGGTCACATGATGCTTTCAAATACAGGAGTTAAGGTCTCGTACGCCTGTGTGGACACAATGAGAAGAAAAGCTGATGCCGTTCAGTCCGCGCTCACCTTGTAACGGTCATATATACTGGTAGTTCTCCTTTAAATGCACACGGCACTATGCTGTGGGCGGAGTTAGGCGTCTGCCCCGGTCCTGATGCAGATCAGCTCTCCACCAAGCAGAGGGACGGAGGAGACAACCACTAACGGCAGAAAAACGCCTGGTTCAGAAGTCCATGGCGTCAGGTGAGCGTGGACGTAACAGACCCTTTTTCCGCTCATTGGAGAAATTCTAAAGCCGCTTTCAGGCCAAACGTGGCATCCACCGCAGGGATCAGCACAAAAAAAAAAATCGTGGTTTTCTAAAACTTTTCACAATAAAATCGCAATAAAAATGGCATAGTTTAGCATATTCTGTGCATGTATTTAGCAACATAAGATTTCAGAGCAAAAATAAAACACACATTTCTCCTCAGGCTACAAGTTTTTACACACTGGGATCTATGGGCTGCTGAGGCACTGGAATAGGGAAGCAACGGACACAGTACCACATGGTTGGTACACGACTGAGCACTGTGTAAAGCTAGCGATTGTCATGGTTTTATGTGTTAATAAACTGTTTATTATCTCTGATGTCTTCAGTGTGTGTGTTTGTGTGTGTTATGCTACGTAGATTCCATCTTTCAGGATTCTTTCATTGGTTCGTCTCTGCTGAAATTTGACTTAGCAGCTGACTAATTCACACAGTTAATTCTCTGATATATGTAACATCCTCTTTGGGACACTGTAACATAACACAACGTAGCGTGATACCATGATAACAGCTAGCAGGAACATGATCTCTAACAGGGTCCAACAAAGCCCTTGCTGCTGAGAGGCGTCTTTAAAATTCATGTTTTGTGCCAAGTGCCACTTTCGTCTGTACTAATGGAACGGCGACCGAGTTGACACCCGCTCCCAGGGAGTCCAAGTCCATGTGTGTAGTCATGCACTCTGAGGGCCCGGCGAGGGCTCTGGACAGCGGTAACGCTGGATGCTGTAATTAAATCTGGCCCCGCAAGTCGGCCTGGGATTCGGCCAGTCACATCAGCGCACCCTCAGGGTGACCCGCATGTGTACGAAGCCTGCACGTCGGCCGCGGACACGGGACGCAGTCACGGGTTGGTGCCCGAGGTGAAAACGAAAGCGGGCAGGTAGCTGATGGAGGCGCTTTTTTCCCCCCCTGCTTTCCATAGGGAGATGTACAGGCGTGGTAGAGGCAGGCAGCGGTAATGAGGTTCATTTAAATGCAGCGCAGACCTGTTCACTTCCATTAGAGGCGAAAACGCAACATCGACACCGTGGCTCAGGGGCAAACTCGCCTTCAACCAGCCCTTCCTCCGACTGAAAGAAATCTACAATTGAAATGTAATTCTCTGGAGGTATAAATAAATAGATGAAGGCGCGTGTAAATTAATAAATAAAAACATGACAGCCGGTTTATTTATGTTCACAGTAGGGAAAACAGATTGGAGGCTTCGTATTGAGGAATTTCACGAGATGGCCCTCAGATAACCAGGTCCAAACGTTCAAAATGCAGTTATAGGAATCACTCGTCTCCTCTAATCTTCTCAGAAGTAACACACAAGTCAAAAAACAACACGAACGCTAATAATAATTATCCGGGGAAAAGAAAATCCCTTCTTCCCACAGACTACGGGCTCATTTGCATATCCATGCGAGTAATTATAATCTGTCTTGATTTAACCGTAGGACTGGGATGGTGGGAACAGCAAGGCCACAGGGGAACCAGCGTGGGGATACGCACAGCCCTCTCTGTGCATCTTTACACACAATGTGTAATGTTTCTCAATGAGATAAAGTGCTAAAAATGGCTCTTTCAACAGCTGCTTCGTCCAAAACGCCCTCCTCCCCGGTCAAATCCAGCCCTGCCTTCTGGCCCACGCTGTTCATGTTTCTTCGCGACTTCAGCTTAGGCGCACAATTAACTGTAAAGCCCTTTAGCTGCTAGTGTGCATAAGGCTGTGGGGGGGGTTATGAACCCGGAGCGATTATTTAGCCCACATCTCCCTTATTAGTGCAGCGCAGGAAAAAAAAACAAAAAAAAAACAACTTTTTTGACCCGGCGTGAGGCTGCAGGTAGCACCGCGAGGGACGTCCACAAGATCTCGGCTATGGGCTTGACTGCACAGCGAGGCGCCAAGGGGCCGGTGGTGAAGACCACAACAGCCTTAGGGCTTTAGACAGGTGGGGGGTGTAATGGAAAGTAACCCAGAGTTGTGTTTTCTTTTCGTTTCCTCCCCCACAGTAGTGGAATGTGCTCGGCTCGGCCTTGATGCCTAACGCTGCTGACAGGCGGCTCTGGGAGAACTGAGAGACCTTGCTGGCAGGTAGGATGCCAGACTGGTACCTGAAAACACCTTCGGTAACCACACCCCGGGGTCATGGCTGTCGCGGGGACTAGCATCAAACGCCCTGCACACACACACACACACAGGCGCCCAGTGCAGCAGCACAGAATTTTCCAAAGGAAAGTAAATTCTGAAATGGAAATGGAAAAATGAAATTCATCCATTTAAAATAGCAGGATGCTCAACGGTTAAAAGCTTCATCCATTTTTTTTTTTTTCATTTTGCCATGAGGAGATTATGCAAACAAAGTCTAACGGCTTACTCACTTCTCGAACGTAAGCAGACGAAGAAAAAGCAGATTGCGGGAAACCATTTCAGCTTCAAACGACGGAAGACGTCTTTATTTTCCCCTATGCCAATTAAAACCGGTTCCAAAAGGAGTGACTTTGCAAAGTGTGTGTGTGTGTCTGTAAGATCTTAAAAGAGTCAGTCGGACAGAAATAGACGCATATGTCTGAGTGGGAGCAGATATTAACATGTACAACCAACTACCATTTCCTGTGGACGAGGGAAATATCAATTCTGTCACGCTAGGGACCTCCTTTACCTCTCAGCTTATAATAGAGACACAGTCAGGGCACTAAAAGAGCAGCCGAGCCAAATCAGCCCATTAGCTGCAAGGTGCCACGGTTTTCAGACTTCACACCCTTCTCACTTACAACAGGATGTCAGAGAAGCGAACTATTCTTTTGGCTTCAGGTTATCGTTTGAAGCAGAGCAACACTGATCTCTCTGCCCTATTCAAATGGCAGTGAACGGCGTCCATTGTTATCTCCAAGAACAGCGAGAGCAGTCACCAAACAAAGCAGGTAAAGGAGGACTTGTGTGGAACTCCCATTCACGGTGCTCATAAGACCAGGACTGACATTGGAAACCCGCCCGCCCCGTTGCAGGACATTCATCTTCTGTATCTGAAGCTATTGGATGTGCTGGCTATGATCTGAATCACTGTCACGGTGAGAACTGAGATTCCTCTTTGGTTTCAGCTTTCTGGATGGAACGCCATTAATCTCGACCGGAGCTGTTGTCCCAGTTCAGGCCGATCCATAAAATGATGCAGCCATCACCAGACAGCCCTCTTTATATCCAGCATTTCTCACTGCATCCCTCTGAACGGATGGTTCATCACTTCTTTCTTCAAATGAATTTTTATAAAAGCATAGGTGACAATGTTCCTCTCATGTCATTAAGCTCTTGTCTTTTTGTCCCTGGATTCAAAACAACGTTGCATAAGGGGGCATCTTCAAAACTCGTAGCCATTTAGGATCCACATTTAGATGCTGTCTGTTGTGCTCCTCATCGACACAGACGGGCAGGTGTGCCAGGGAAAATCACCGTCACCTCTCTAATGAACACGCGCGTGTCAGCATTTCTGTCACAACCCCTTCTGTTCTCAGTCTGGTCTTATTGCTTACGCCACCTGGACTAGCTGATGGCTACTTGCAGGGCAGGGTGACCTAAACTTCTTCATGAAAACTCTGTTAGGCCAGATTACTTCAGCAGCTTTCAGTCACAGATGTGGAAGGACACTCAAGCTTCAGGAGGACTGGAGGGACAGGCGAGCAGGTAAAAGTTGGGGAATTAGGGGTCACGAGAGGGGATACTATCAGAAGACAGCAGTTTTCAAGACATTCAAGGAGACAGAGGTGCTCTGATGGCATCTGGGAACCATAGATGATAATGGCCTAAAGTGAAGTGTAGTGATTGTGACTTGTGATACACAGCAGCAGAGCACACGGTGCACACAGTGAAATTTGTCCTCTGCATTTAAGCCATCACCCTGAGTGAGCAGTGGGCAGCCATGACAGGTGCCCGGGGAGCAGTGTGTGGGGACGGTGCTTTGCTCAGTGGCACCTCACTGGCAACTTGGCGGATCGGGATTCGAACCGGCAACCTTCTGATTACGGGGCCGCTTCCTTAACTGCTGCGCCAGTTAATTTAATCTGGACCAAGATGGAGAGCCAAAATGAATTTTAAAAGTTAAAACTCTCTCTGTTAGGATGCCAACATGTCCAGAGTCGTCATTATCAGAACATTTTGAGGGAGATTAAAGCTTTTAGCCAAACTCAGTATTAGGCTTTGTTCCATAATTGATGCATTTTGAAGCAGGGAACCAGTGAACGTGTGACATTTCTTTTCCTTCTGCAAAAACAACAACACAAAGACCAACAATAAGCCCTAAACAAAATGATTACACTTGTGCATCTGCAGCCCATTTGTCTGGTACAGACAGGTGGTGGGGGGGTATTTCGCCTGATAAATTTCAGAGCTTCATTTAAAAAAAAAAAAACCGCAGTCGGAGGCGTATCCATCACGTTGTCCATTACTGCTCATTATAGCTGGGGGGCACGGGGGGGGCCAGGGTGATGGATGCGCCGCACCGTCCATCTTCCCACCAGATGGGTGGAGAGACGCCACCGCGATGACGAATGGAGCGCAGAGAGGAGCAGCAGCACTGTGACCTTGTGTTTACAGAGGGGATAAAGACGGAGCAACGGCGGAGAGGTGGCTTTATTGGGGGAGAGTGATAGAATGTGAGTGTGTGTGTGTGGGGGGGGGGGGGGGGGGGGGGGGACTCTTTAATCTGCACCGCCTTCCAATATCATCTCTCCTTCACGCCGAGGCACCTGTAAACCCCGCTCTCCCCTCCTCCGCCCGTGGAGCGTGGCGTGGAGCCAGCCAGCGGACGCTCCTCCGCCAGGTACGTGGGAATGAGGAGTGAAGGAGGAACGAGGGGTGCATACAGAGCAGCTGTCCGCTATAAGGGCATAAAAAAAAAAAAAAAAAAAAACGCACAAACACAAAAGTTACAGGAACACGAGGAACGCAGGAACGCGTTGCCTGCACGGCTCCCGCATGTTAAAATATTTAATATGGCCGGCTCCTGAATATTCATGGTCCTCCCCACCATCAGGGTAGAGGACAGTCGGAGCGGGCGTGGCCTGAACGCCAGCCTGTGCGACACCCCAGCCTTTGTTTCCAAGGACGAGCAGAAGGTGGCCGCTTCTCGGCTGAGACGCCGAGCCGCCGCCGTTTTTGGACGAGATCAACTCCGTGGGCTGCTCGGGCTCATCAGCTCGCGGCCTTCCGGCCTCTGCTCCACGTTCATCTCCGGATCAGCCGGCCAAAACGTTTTACGAGACAGAACCGGGGGCCTGCTCTGCCCCTGCAGACGCAGAACGCAAGCCGGACGCGGCGGCCGCACTAACAGGCCGTTAACCCGTCACGAGAAAGGCCGCTCGGTGAATAACTAGCGCCAAACAGCAGCATCTGTTTTCAGCCTGTATCCTGGCAACGGTTTCCCGGGTGTGCGTTGAAGTGGGAGGTGTGATCAGGTAACGGCGGCGCGCCTACTGGCTAGCCGGGCTTAGCGGGCGCATTAGCTTCCACTTCTCGCATTCCGCCTGTCGCGTCCAGTCGTACGTCTTCACGCGAGGGTCTCTGTACAAAACGCCTGACAAAAGGATCCGTGGAGATGGTTCCGATGGAGCCTCTCCGACGGTCCAGACGTTAAACAGCATCCCGACAAACTTGTCACCGTCTGCTGATAATGATAACAACGACAGCACTTGACCGAGGACCAACGCTCTCTCAGATCGGCAAACGAAAGGAGACTAAAAATTCCTTCTTCACGGGGTCTCCGATTCCAATCATGTCTGTTCTCCGTTGTTGTCCCTGGCTGGTGGAACAACCTGCCCTCCTCCACACGACTAGCCGAGACTATCACCACTTTTAAGAAGAAGGTGAAAACCCTCTTATTCCAAAAATATTACAGACAAATCTAACACTTACACAAGCACATGCGTACACATTGAATAAACAAATACAAAATGTATAAATACATTATAATTTTTCTTAGTCTAGCACCCAACAATCCCCGAGCATGCTCTTCAATGACAAGTCTAAGCCTTATCAGGGCTCTTAGTTTGTAAACTCGATATTCTATAGAAATCGAACGAGAATTGCTGGTGTCTTCCTATTGTAAGTCGCTTTGGATAAAAGCGTCTGCTAAATAAAGTAAAGTAAAGTAAAGTAAAGTATATGCAGCTGCGTGTGCGTTGTTTTAACAAACCAAGCCTGTTAATAGAAGGACGCTAAATGTTTGACACTAAACGTCCTCGGCCTAAAAACAGGGTTTTAATTGACAATTATGCTACTGTGATGATAATGGGGCAGAAAAGACAGGGCTGAGGGGAATTCTACGTTGGGCTGGGGGGTCAGTGCCACCCCTACAACATTACCTACACTGTCTGTGGGCTTTCAGACAAAGGCCGGCCAGGGCAGTGTCTGTGTCGGCACAATGCCTGTCATTATTGCCAGGGTTTATCAGTAACCAGCGGACTGGAATGTCATTGGCCCGTCAATGGTCTGCCTCGTTCCCTCCCTCAAGCGCCGCGGACTTTCAACCGCGTAGCGCGACGCGTCATTCGAATGCTATCTCGAGTTTACTTTCAGTTGGCCGCGGCAGGTCCGGGCAAACCGGTTTTCGGTGGAACTCTCGGCGAAACTCTCCACTGATGCCTCAGCACCCGACGGCGAGTCAATTAACAATCTGGCACGGACAAAAAAAAAAAGCCAATCCCACGCGTCAATAGATTTTGGTTACGGCACTCAGGCGGCAACGCTTCATGGGTAATCAATGCTAACAACCCAGCTGCGTCGCTCTCTCCGCGCTCTTAAATCACGAGCAATTTGCCCCTCCTTGCGGTGCCACGCGATACAGTGCCATGGGCAATCCGAGGGAGCCATAATACAACACCGGCCCGCGCCCATGGGCCGCCCCTCACTGCCGTGGGAATGGGGGGCATTGCTGCTGTCATGCAGTGTAATGGGACGGGTGGCGTGACGAGAAGGGAAGAGCGGGTAAACAAGACATATATATATATATAACATACCTCTATACCCAGGCTTTCTGAGGCCGAGTTTTTAATATATTATTGTTTTTTATTATATTTATTTCTTGCTTTACTCTTGATGTTAATTTTATCCTCACCCATTGTTTTATTCAGTGTATTGTTTCTTATACGTACAGCACTTTCTGTGTTTGAAAATGTGCTTTATAAATAAATGTATTATTATTATTATTATTATTCATGGCGAGCATTATTGGTGGTTACTACCCTGTTACGACACGGCCAGTGCAGATGAGGGTCCGGACGCGGGACCCCTCCATTAACGCAGGGCCGGTGGGGGCCGCGTGTCCGTTTAAACCCCGGCAGATGGCCGACACCGCAGAGCAGCGGCAGGGTTAAGACGGATCAGGCCTATTGTGTTAACCAGCTACCGGTGGCAGAACAGCAACAGCATTAACCAACCAAATCTAATTACCGCGCCCACTTCTGCCAGTAACAAAAATTATTCCATTACGGGATTAAGACATTTCGGGGTGTTGGTGGCATTTGCCAGGCCTGTTCAACTTCCACATGCTGCACAGATCACTTCTGACATCAGGGAAGGAAGGGGGGTGATGATGATGATGATGATGATGATGCTTTCACACCCACCGAGCCTTTTTATGCCGCAAAAAACACGACCTAAACCGCGATAAATTCAAATCATAGTGCGTCAATTTAAGACGTTAAACTAAATTATTTAATTGCGGGGTTTTTTTTTTGTCTTGATCATATGAGACGAATTGAGTTGATGAAGTTTTTAAGAGTTGGACAGAAAAATAATCTATGTTAACTTTCCGTACTTGTTGCTAATCTGTGTATTTGAAACATGTGTACCGAATTAGTTAAATGTGTATAAATTGTAATGGTAATTGTAAAATAGTGTATAAATCGCAGGTAATTACAGTGTAATAGAACCTGGCGGGTTTTTTTTTTTTTTTTTTTTTTTCGTCCACTCGGTGCTTAAGCAGCGCGGTCCTAAACCAGCACGGAAACAAGTCAAACAGGACCGGGAGAGGGACAAACCATGGCGAAACGACCGAGGACCGAATTAAAAATGTAAAAACGTTCGTATGCGACGTGAGAAAAAACACAAAGCCGCTTCCGCGCCGTTAGCGCCCCTCAGGACTTGCGAACTCGCGGGCCAACTTACTTCACGTCCGCGTCGTGTTTAGAGGGGGGAAAAAAGGGGGAATATTTCTTACCTGTGACCGCGACAACGAGTAAAAAGACGTGGTGGGACGTCGCCAGATCCATGGCTTTTCCGTGTTATTCCGCTCGCTTTTTTTTTCTTTCTCTCCCCTCCGAAAATGACCAGCGCGCCGCGAAGTTCGCAGCCTGCCCGCTCCCGCCGAGCTCCGTCTCTCCCGCCGCATCCACTCCGCCGCCGCAGCAGGTGGACGGAGGCTGGGACCGCGGTCACGTGGTTTCCGGAGGCGCCCGGAGAAGGCCGAACCCGCCGCGGCGTAGGGCGCCACCTGGCGGCGGCGTTGGAATGATGCGCCGTGTAATGGCCTTTCTGCAGACATTGTGAATAATGAAATGGTTTCTTCAGTCCGTTTAGGTGGCGGCAACACAGGTTCGAACCCCACTTACTACCATTGAGTCCCTGAGCAAGACACTTAACCCTGAGTGTCTCCAGAGGGGACTGTCCCTGTTGCTCTGGATAAGGGCGTCTGTTGAACGTAAATGTTTAATTTGTCGCACATTCGTTTATAGTTTTATTGTACGTCCTTTGCAGAGGACAGCACTACATTTTTTCATTCTTGAGAAAGCAGAGGGCTCAGACTTGGAGATTAAAACTTTGAGCTATCAGCAGATGATGAGGGGAGGACATGGCAGATGAGGAGCTTGAGAGTTAAATAAATTGCTCAATACAAATCAGTTTGTCGTGAGATTATGTAATTGCACTCAGTGATCAAAGATGAATGCAAAGCAACGATGATCAAAAAAATATCTAAAACACATTGGAACACAAACAGAATGTCTGTTATAATTTCGTTTAGTTTGTTAATCAGTGTTCGAGTCTTGTAAAAGAGCTTACAATTAATTCATCATCCACTAATAGATTGAAACAATGGATTTCAGCATAATGAATTTAATGAACATTAAAAACTTTGTCTAGCACATGTGAGGGTTTAATCTGCAAGTCACTAAGTTTGATGGAGATATAATGCATGAGCAACGAAGATCATCTTATTTGTTAACATGACATGAAGAGAATCACTTAACCACAAACATGAAAAAAGTATATACATTCATACAAATGCATGTTATGGTGCCATAAGCCACAAAAGAGCTTCAGACATGTAGGTTATGTCACGCCGTGTTACACACAGCAGCCCCCAGAGCCCTTTTTACTAAAACCAGCAACATCTCCAGGCTTTAATGTGATTGAGTCCATGGCTGAGTCTATGCGGTGTGAAGTGCTGGTCATTGAGGGGCAGTATGGTCTGTAGCACCAATGAAAACTAATCAGCAGCATCACTGCCTGAAACCAGATTAACTGGTGACATTAGCATGAACAGTGACATCATTGCCCAAGGTTTTGGTCTGGGAGGGGGTTCTGCCAGAAATGCTCAGCCCAACACCAGAGAAAGGGGTTGCCTCTTTAGACATGTTTGGGTGTTTTATGTGAATTTTATCTTTCAAAAAAAATAAAAAATAAAAATGCACATACGCACAGAAAAATGGTAATGAAAAGAAAACATCAGACACAAAGTTCTGATTAGAAAACAAGTTTTTAATGTCATCCATAATTTAAGTGGTCTAGGCAATACATAATACTATACTGTGAATAAATAAGACATTTGGTCATTTAAACAGAACTGACGACAACAGGTAAAGTATCAGCAAAGAACAATGATCCCATTAAATATAAATACAGTAACTATTTATGTAACTATAAAATCCATAGTAATCAAAATATCCCTAATTCAATACAAATGAGGATTACTTAAAAACACACACTATTACAAGTCATCTAAAGTGCAAAGAGTTACTGTTATGTTCTTAAACAGAATACAAATTCAAAATGAAAGGGAGGGGGGAAAAAGTGACAATTGGAACTACAAAAATACTTGAAAAAATTTGGTCAGTCATCTTAGTGGTTTGTTTAAACAATTTATCTTCCCCCTTGTCCAAAAACGCTCCCATGTGCGCACACAGACCGCATTGCTACTGTGGCCCCTAAGCATGTGCCAGGTTTGGGGAGCTGCCCCAGTAGGCATTCCGGTTTCGGTACGCAGCTGGTGCCCAGCCGGCGGGTTTGAACTGGTGGGCCGGTCTACCAGCGGGACGGAACATGTAGTGAGGGCGTGGGGGGCCATGGCCTTTCCCAGAATTCACCTTCTTCCGAGGTAAAGGGTGCCACATGGGTGCAAAAGGGTAGATAAGCTGAAGACAGAGATAGACGTTATTACTTCAAACTCAACACAATAAAAACACAAAAAAAATTGCACATGCCACAGATTTAGACTATGATGGTAAAAATTTTTTTTTAAATGGTAACTACAAGCAAGTGAAAATTCTTACAGTATATACATGGTTTTTAAATATATGATTAGCTGAAAATTGGACCTTTTATAATAACTGAATAATAAACCATGATTTGTGACAAATATTCAAGATGTTGTTTGAACAGTCATGAATACATTCCATACCTGGAATGGGGGGTTACTGTGAGGGAAGGGTGGCATGATATGGGGTTCTCTGCCGCCACACTCCTCATCAGATGAAGAGCCAGAGTGGTAGTCTGATGTCACTCTCTCCACTGCACTTGTCACCTTCTTGGTCACGTCCTCTTTATCATCGTCGTCGTCATCCCCCGAAAAGCTTGCGACGGTGAACGCGGGGTTCTTCTCGCCATACCTGGAGCAGAAAGATGAGGGCTCAACCAAAAGAGCATTCATAAACACCATAGTAAGGACCGTAATAAAACAGATCTCCATTTAACAATACAAAGAAGTCTGAAGAGTACCGCAACCCCTCCAAAACCCCCTCCAATCAGACCACAGTTGCGAGAAATGCTCACCTGCAGCACACCTCCCCAGGGTCCACCCACAGGGTTAGCTCCTTGGGAAGGCCCAGGTCCTTGTACTGCACCCCGCTCTCCGCGCACGCCCTCTGCAGCTCGGGGTCCTCCCTCTGGAACCGGTTCACCCGGATACACCTGCGCATTCGGAACGGAGGGGGATGTAATTTCGCCACAGCAGCGTGCCACTTCGTTCCCTTGACGGGCAGGGCCTGCCGTACCTGAAAGCCTGGCCTTTGCTGGGGTTCTCGCAGTACCAGTGTCCTTTGTATTTCTCCTGCAATGCCACGGTCAGCCGCTCCACAAACAGGTCCATCTTCCGAGTCTCCAGCTTTTCAGCTTTCTTGATGAGCCGCTTCAAAAAAAACACCACGGCCGCGATTTCCTTCTTCATTGTTAAAAATGTGGTCCAATTCCTACGAAAGAAAGAAAAACAAATATGAAAATCTATACAGTAAACAGCAATTGTGTACAAGGAACAGACGCAACACGATCCATGAAGCCACGCTGCCATATCGTCATCCTGCGCGCCAACGGCAGACGAGGAGGTGGAGGAGGGAGCGCCGGGAAACGGGCAGCCGCTGGCGGTAAACGCCGCTCCAACCGAAAGCAGCACGACTTCTCACGGCTCCCCCGTGCACCGAAACCTATCGTTGGGACCCAAAAGCCCAGATGAACACAAGCAGCCATCGGCCGTACGAACCAGCGGAAACAGTGCAGTCGCCAATCTGACACGAGAACCACAGGCGCGATTATTCACCACTTTCGACCCAAGAGAAGATATTTAATTTAAAATGGGAATTAATATACAGCAGAATCGGACCAGCGGCGAAAACAAGAGACTTTTTCAAACAAAGTAACCTAGTGGGTACATTCTAACAAGTGTTAATTAACTACAATAATAATAAAAAACACTATTAGTGTTAGTTCGGTTGAATTTAGACCACTTCTGCCACTACTAAAGAGTTTAAAAAAAAACATTTTGAGGACAAAACGAAGCGTTTGTCTTAGTCGTCGCGGTTACGTAGCCATCTTGGCGGACAACCAAAGCTTAGCTGCAAACAAGCAGCCAGGCTAACGGGACGCCGCCGACGCCCTCATCTCGCTCGAATCTTGCGCGCAGTAAAGTAAAACTAAACGAAGTAAAAAAAAAAAAAATGAAGGGCCACGACCACGCACCGTGTCCGCCGTCGATCACCATGTGGTCGCCCGTCGCCAGTCCGTCGCGCCAGCCAGGCCAACAACACAGGCGCGCGCGAACGCGCCTCCGTTTGGCGGGCCGAGACGGGCTCCGGCGGGGAGTGTTCGTCGCCACCTGGCGGACCGGAGGGGCGCGGCGTTTATGCGCAACCGTCTTTCACGGGACTTCTCGTAAAAACTTTTTTTTTTTTTTTTTTTCAAAGAAAACAAAAAACAAACTCGGAACAAATTCTGTTGGTAAAGATTTATTTCAAAACGGACCTTAAACAATATACATATGAACACTATTTATAGAAGCTGGCTGGAAGATCTTTCATTTTGTAACAAAGCGAAAGGAACTTTGCTCAGGTGAGGTCATGTACAGATTAGTGGTATCACACAGAACTTACAAGCAATATTTATTTCATAAAATATCCAATTGTTTCAGCTTTGTTCATGTTCGTGTCATAGATGAAGAAAACATTGTGAAACAATGGATTGACAAACGTAAGACGAGACCCAGTAGGTCAGTGTGTATTACGGTGAGATATTAAAGCCTGTACAACATAACAGAGTTCAAAAGAAAATATATTTGTTCAACTGTCCCCTTGGAGAAAGCCCTGCTCTGCATTTCTTCAACTGGGATGAAAATAAACCATGAATTCCCTCAGTAAATTTAATGCTACATGTAGTCTATCAGTGTTAATCAGCTCATTAAGATCTTTTCTCATTAGGCACAGGTGGCTAAGACACCCAAAAGTTTCTGTCTACACCATAAATGCTGCAAAGGTCATTCAGATTCTCGGATTGAGAGCAGTGTTTCATGGTGAACATAAAAATTAAGATGAATTTTCACTAACAAGCTAATCAGACCTTTGGAAGAAGAGAAACTAATATTTTATACTAATACAATATTTGGAGATATTTGGAGATTTGGACAGCCTACCAAAAGCAAACAGGCTTCAGTTCCCAATGCTTTTCTATACAGCAGTAAAGTGCTGAAGGAAATTATATGAAAATAATACCATCATAGGTTAAGAATTCAGATGGTAAGTTATAATGTGGCCATTTTCTTTCAATATTTATGTTACTTTGAAAGATAAGCTTATGCATTTTATTTTACCACACCCAACCAACCCTGCTCCCTTCAGCTTAGATTCAAAGGCCTAAACATTCACTAAATGGGCTGTATTCAGGACTCTGCAACAATACAGCAAGCTTGTATTATAATAATAATAATCCTTTTAACAAGGTTAATGTATATGCAACAATTGTGTCTGGCCTTGCAGAATTTGGATAATTCAGATCCCCGCACCCCACTACCCCAGCTGTGCCCCCCCCAAGAAAAAAAAAAAAAAAAGGTATTTGGTTGTAGGTTGAATCTACTGTGCCCGTTTGGATGGAGGCACCAGGTGGTCTGGCAGATCTGCAGGGAGCTCATGGCCTTCTAGCTTCACCTTGATGAGGTGGTTGGCAAGGGCAAACTCCTCATCATCCAGGAACCCATCTTTATCTACATCAGCAAGCTTCCAGATCTTCCCGAGGACAGTGTTGGGCAGTTTGGACTTCACCATCTCCCTTTTGGCCATGGCTCCAGACACTTTGCCATTGACAGGTGAGAGAGTGTAGAAGATCTCATCATAGGTGGGCTTGTCTCGAGCAACGATCCACTCCAGCTCATCAATGCCCTCTCCCGCACCCTCTCCATAACCATGGCCGAAAGGGCCATTCATGGTGCCTTCGAAAGCACCACCATGCACAGAGTGAGTGGGCATGGATGCCTCCTCCTGTCTGACCAGTGTCATTAGTTTAGCTATGTCATTTGCTAGCATGTCCTCTACAGCTTCCATCAGCTTTGGTTTCATCACCTGAAATTTACTGAAGTCCTGACCAGCCAAGACTTCCTACAAAAGAAATCATTACTGAAACTTTATTACAGTAAAAAATAAATACATAAGAAATGTTATGGATATGTTATTTTGCACCTTACCTGCATTTTGGTGATCTTAGGGAAGTCACCTGGTGATATCTGGTGCTCTTTCTCAATCTTAGAGTATATTTCAGCAAGGTTAGCAATGAGCTCCTTCTTCTTGTTCTCCTTTCCAAACATGTTGGGCATTTCTTTCTTGAGAGCACTAATAATGTAGGCATGCACCTGTGGACAAAGGGCCATTATGTTCAAGATAGACTATTTAATATAGACATTACTCTGCTGAAAAACAACCGCATTTACCACAACTCTGATCATCATTCATCAATCTGGGTAAAGATTCTAATACTGTACACTGCAGAGAATTGCACACTTTCATTTCAGCCTTTCCGGGAACAGACTACTGCTACCCATTTAAAACCATGACTCAGAATTCCTTCCTGGCTCTGCACGGCTCACCTTGGCCAGACGGGCACGCTTGATGAGGTCATTGAGTTTCCTCAGAGCGGCATTTCGCGGAAGCCCCTGGATGTCACGGAACAGGTCCTGCTCCTCAGCCTCAAACAGCTTCCTGTTGTCAGGCACCAGGAGAGGTTGTGCCCAAAATGAGCCGATGTACACACGGATGACCTCTGGGGTGTTGACAATTTTACCAAGTGACCACATGAGGGCGCCATAAACCCGCATGAGTTGCTGGGTGCCGATCTGGTCAGCCTTGTTGAGGACCACACGCATCTTGTCCTCGTGATTCTTAAGAGCACGGATCACCTCAGAAAACTCATCAGAGATGTCCAGTTTATGGGCATCAAATAGCAGGATGATGCGGTCCACACGCTCAGCGAACCACTCCAGCACTGCGGCAAAGTCATAACCTAAAGAGAAAAGGCAAAGAGAAAATGAATGAATGAGAACCAGAGAAACCTCAAATGTCACAATTTCTACAGCACCACTAGACAATTTTAACATTGTTTCTCGTAGAAGACCTTGGAACAATGAACAGGGAGAAACATCCTCAAACGCTGCCCCTTGCGTCACACTGCGTAAATCAGTCGGCACCGATGACAATGCTACACCAGTGTTTCCTGAGGCATGACAACCAGCAATAAGGACACCGTATGAAGTCCCAAGCCTACATCCACTAATGGGTGAGAACTACAACAATGAACAACAGAGGAAAACAATATTCTGCACTTTCCTGTTAGAGGAAACTCAGGACTAAATAAGCACATCATATTTGGTTTTCCTCTTTGTGGCTCAGCTTCACTGCAGGTAAAGCGAGCCCCCAAAGTCACCGGTCTCTAAACTCTTCCACAGGCCCCACTCTTGGCAGACAAACAGGAAGCTGCTGTGGGAGCTTTAAATTCTACAGGGAAGCCACTGCCCTCTCAACACAACCCCATGGCCTGTATCGCTGTTAAATAACCGTATTACAAATGACAGAAAAGCCAAACAATGTCACCGTTATGATCATATGACCAACAATTTTAATTAAGTCAATTTACACTTATTATCTAATTTGACTGTCCTCTTCACAAGCAGTGAGCAGCACCCAGGGAGCAGTGTGTGGGGACGGTACCTTCGTTCAATGGGACCTCAGTGTGCTGAACCCACAGCCTTTCAGTTATGAGTCTGCTTTCTTACCATAGTAAGGACCTAGGCCACCACTGCCCAGCGGTTCTTGCATGCATGAATGTAAAAGTTAATCATGTCTTTACTTATTACACAACAGCATGACTGGTTGTGTAATCAGTAACTTTTTGCCTCTCACTACAATGTCAGGGAGTGGAAGTTCGAAACATAAGTTGATCTGTATGTCACTTATCAGCACAATCTTCTGATTTATGCATTAGGCCTAGAGCCAACCTGTGCAGAAAAAAAAATATATATATATATATATATTTTTTTAAAAGATTAACTGGGGGGAAAAACAATTGTTGAAATTGTTATACCACTAAACGAAGGAGGAAGATCTTCATCTCCACAGACAAAGTTCTGTCTGTGTCAGCAGGATGCCTGAACCCATGGGTGTGACCTTAACAAAGTCCACCCCAAACATGGCTCTTCTTATCATCTCACAAAAATGACTAATGACTAATTTTTTTTTTTTTTAAACCTAGGGGTTTTCCATTTAATGCAGAAGCTCCCAAAGGCAGTTTTTTCTCTAGGTAATTTCTTTAGGCATGAACCCTCATAACTAAAGCGGCTTTTGTGGAACCGGGCCGATAAGTTCAACACACACATGCAGCATAACACAGGGGGCTGGTATGAGGAGGGTGTGCCCTAACTGGAAGGTATTCTCCTGTTTTTCCATATTATATGACAGGATGGTTCCTTCCTTCCAGTGTTTTCCAAGAGGAAATCTCCGCGAACCATTGTGGGGTACACCTCAATACATATACTCATGCTAGACTGCAGTAAAGAGGCAAAAGACATGAATTACACAGTCACACATTTAGGCCACACGTTTGGACACGTTGAAACATTACAATATGAATAAAAATGGCTAGAATAGCCACTAATATAGGAATGGAAGGGACATTAAACAGGCAAATAATCTATGTAAACTGTATCTTCTTGCATTTATCTTTTCAGTTTTTAAGGGAAGACTGCTGCAGAGGAAGAAGGTCCCGTCTGGGACTGAATGCACGTTGTGAATGTGCAGATGTGTAACTGTACACAGTTGCCAGGACAAAGAGATTGCGTTCTCCACAGAAGGTAGTACGGCCTGTGCACTGTTATCCGTTGCAGCTTGCTTGAAACATGACACCAGCCACTGGGTGTCATGCTAACAGCCAGCTGTCCAGGGTTGCCTGTATGTGTGCACTGTACATAGAAGATTCTCTTTCTGAATGACTTGAGAAGTTTTCACCACAAACACCAGCAATCTAGTCCACTCATGCGGTTGGGCGCCATGTTGACGATGTGAAAGTAGATGGTGGTGGCGGTGGGCGGTGGGAAAGACTGAAACCAAACTGAATGCCATTCCCTGACCATTGCCTGACTGCATCACAAGATACCACAAGTGATGTCAGCGTTTAATGAATCCAAATTCTAAAGAGATTCGCTCAGATGACTGGACTGCCAGGGACACAACAAATGTTTGGGGGAGTTCAGAACAGATGTGAGTCAGGAATGAAAGTGGAAGCACCGTAGGTTGAAAAGCACTATTGTCACAGACAATTTCACTTTCAGTCTAGATAAAAACCAGTGACATAATCAGGAAACCCCATTAGAAAACCCCTTCAACCTTGAAACAAAACTGCCCAGCCTACCACGTACAAGACTTCAAACTAAATCTAAATACCAGAACACAATATAATGAACAGGACTGATCTTTGTTCAGTGTCATACTGGGTGGCCAATATATCTTACGATAAAACGTAGCCTGCAAATATAATTTGTGTGAAAGCTTATACAGATTATATAATTATTAGCAAATAGTCAGCTTTCAACACCAGAGGGATGTTAATAGTTTCACAGTGTGAGGTGGATGGAAATAAAATCAGGCAGGAAGGAACTTTGAGTACATTAATGAGCAACAATTTTACTTTTGTAGCGAGAGATACAGTGAGAGAGTGTGTATGTGAGAAAACTCAAGAAATAAATAAGAAACCTTTCATAAATTCAGCTGAATAAAGTTTCATTAAACTGAACACAATTTAGTTTTGTTTGGACAGGAGAAAACAGAAAATCTCACTGGAAAGTGGATCAGAAAACCATTTCCAACAATTATGGCTTTTATTAATCCAGTAAGGGGCTGGTCACTCACACTGTAAAGATTAATCTGTGACATCATTGGTGGGCTTTTCATTTATTGATGTATAGCGCGGCAGCAATAGTTTACCTATGCCAACATGTATAAAGGAAACAGAATGGTACAGATGTCATTTTTAGCTTTAATTTTATTGTGGTTAGCAAGACATCAAAAAGGTTTGACAAAAGCCCAAAACTGGGCGAGGCTAGTCCTTCAACAGAACTAAGATGGCAGTTTTGTTGAAGGAAAAGCCATCTGTTTTCCCCATTCCACACACACACACACACACACACACACACACACACACAATTCTGTCTCAGCAAAGCAGCTTACGGTAGTCCCCCAAAATGAAAGCTTCACTTGCCAGTACCATATAAGCCCCCAATGAAATGAGACACCAGGCAAGGCTAGTAGACACTGCAACGTAGCATTGTCTCTACTATAAACAGGGAGGTGTGACACTATAACGCAACTCTGGGGACAGCAAATCAGCTGACAATGTCAGTAGGACACTTTTGTTGCTGACATCATCAATGACAAAAGGAAGAATGTGGGATGTGAGTGTGTATAATAAACGTCACGTTTGATGTTTGTATGGGTGTGTGATGAATTAGGGATTAAAAGGAAACACCATTTGAGGTGACCAGCGTCCGTCTGGAGCCATTTCCTGTCCGGTGCAGTCATTTCCAGTGCTCTGGCAGCGGCCAGAGGTCCATCGTTAGGCACAGTGCCCTGAAGGTCTCCTTGTGCACTTACATGATTAACTAAAAGTGAATGCCACTCCAGGGATTGGCGAAGAGTATGGCTATAAAGTCAGCAGACCTCAGCAGATTATTAACTACCCTTGCTGAACACCAGCAGGCCTGAAAAAGGCAAAAGGAAACTTCACACTGCCACAGGAAAACCAGCAGTCCCCAGGCATCTGCCCCTCAGAAATATTTCTGGTTTCCAGTGGGCAGTGTCCCAGCAGCAAGAGATATGCACGCTGCAAATTATTATTCTTAGTTTTAATGTTCTGAGCGAGGCAGCGGGGTGCAACATGGGGGAATGTGAGTCAAAGCATGCAAGCCCAGGCCAAAGCCTGCTGACACCTACTTGGATAGGGGAGACAAAATCAATCTGGACGGCATATGAAACATAAAAAAAAAAAAAAAGATTGGGAGGAAGACAAGGAGGAGAAGGAAGGGGGAGCAAGAGGGGTGAGCGGAATGAGAAAGGAAGAAAGAATTTCTGTGCAAAGAGGAGTGAAAGACAGGCTGTGTGCTACAGATAGAAACGTAAAGAAAAACAAAAAAGTGTGTATATGCAGGGTGTGGGGGTGAGATAATATTTGGACACATGCCACTCAATACATTGAAACAATGGGGAGACGAACATCATAACTGCAGCGATGTTTAACTTGGCTTCCTGTGTACGACCTATACGAATCTCTGCCTTCTCTGGATTTGCAGTGTGTACAGTGAGGGAAACGTGTGTATGAGGGCGAGGTATAAGATGCATTTGGTTTATGAAATATTTTTGGAATAAAAGCTACTCACATCCACACTAACACAGGAGAGGAAAGTGGTCATTAGGACGGGACTGTTGGGTGGGCGCCAACTGGAATGTCAAATAAATAAACAGCCAGCAGCTTTTCAGATACGTTCATGGAGTCATGCATCCGTACTGATTGTTGTCGTCATCTTCAAAAAGGGGGGATGTTTTCACAGACTGGGTTGGGTGATGAGACAATGCAGATGCAGCTCATCATAACTGACAAAAATAACACCACGCAAAAACACTTGATGGGGCTGGCCAATACAATCCTTCTGCACAGAGGAGAACACTTGATGACCTGTAGTAATGAGGACCTCCCATTAACCTTCTACTTAAACAAGAAAATGAATTAAATTTCTTCCTAAACTGTTTGCATTGTCAAATACAACACTGTTTGCTCCACAGAAAGCGATTTCAAACCTTTGTGTACTTGTGTAAGACAGGGCTGCCTATAAATGTACTTGCTAGGAGAAACTCTCAGGGGCTTTGATTTACTTCACATTAATGAACAGACGGTCCAGTCAAACGTAGGAGTCTGACATCTACAGTGGTGGGGAGAGCACAGCTGACAGACCTAAATAATCTATATATGAGAAATACCCCCAGCGCAATGGAATGTGGGAGAAACAGAAAGCACCTGTTCCCCGTCATCAAGTCAATCCTCACAAGGAAGGTCTGGTGCATTACTCTCTCTCTCTCTCTCTCCCCTTCCCACAGTCAGGCTCTGCTCCATATAAAGTCTCGCTGCGTGTACAAGTTCACAGTGTTTATCCTACAACCAACAAGTCTTACTAAAGGCATTATAGTCTAGGCATTATAGTCTAGAGAGTTTTAAAAGGGACCTGTATTACAGAACACAGTTCTATGACCATATATCCTAATAGTATACATACATTATATACTACAAATGTCCTACAAAAACAGCCTCTCAGTCCCTGGCAGCGGTGGTGTCTGTTTCCTGGTCGTTTTGGCCTCACTCTTTATCTGTCTCTGCCATTCATGCACACAATTCCCCTTTTTTCTCTCTGCTCCACTCCCACATGCATGCATAGGACAGGACAGGAGATCACAGAATTGGACAGGAAGCCACCTTAGAGAGCCACAGAACACCTTAAAATACTTTCATCTCTTTCATCTGTCCTCAAGACATCTGATGAGGATAAATATACTACAAGTCAAAGTCTTTGAAGTGTCTAGAAATTAATTATTCAGTTCAAATAGTCAACTGTCAAATTGTGATGTAGTCAATTTGAGAATAATGCAAAAATATTTATGCAGATTCTTTAAATAATTCCATTGTTTTCATTATCCAAACAAACAGTTTGAAGGCACATTATTTCCATGTGTGCAATATATGATTGTGTCTTCCTTTGTTTTTGAAAAAGAGGAATTAGAAATAAAAAAAAAAAAAGTCAAAGTGTGTTGGTATGCAGAGGACAAAAAAATATCTAACTATACTGCAAGTGCACTTAAAACCATGCTTCTTGGTACTGGGCGTGTTCTTATACATGTCTCAAATGTTGAAGTATTTAAATACAGATGTTCCTGCTCAATATCAGGCTACCAGTGAGGTATACTGTTCAAGTGTGTGTGTGTGTCAGAGAGCATAAACAAGGGGGTGAAGCAAGGAATGAGAAAGGAAAAGGAGGACAGTGATAGGGCATGTGAAAAGACTAGGGTAAAAGACTAACCTCTGCTAATTCTCTGCTTTTCTCCAGACAGGATTCCGGGGGTGTCAATGATGCTGATGCTGTCAAGCACAGGATTGGGCATCTGGGCACAAACAAACCTTCAGGCACAAAGACTCACATCAGTACATCGAATTCTACATGGTATTTTGTTTACAGACCAGATGATATTAAAAGACAATTTCATTTGTTTTACAAGACTCTGTGCTTTCCATTCAAACCTGGCCAATCACCAGTGTTTAAATTGGCCTCCATGAAGGTAACATAGCACTTCCTTAACATAGCCATTTTCTGCACCTCTCAGCTCTATATTAGCATAAGTGAAGTCCCTTCACTGGGTGCTTATTAACTCAAGAACAGAACAGTTTGTGTGTGCAAAATATGTAACAAATACATGTGCAGGAATAAAATGTAACACTACTTCTAGCAAAAATAGTGATAAAGTGTATAGAAGTGCAGAGAAGTCATTCCTTACCCGCACTGCATGAAGGATAGGAATTTCTTTATCTCTCTATAACTTACATCACCATTTCCATGATACGATGTATTGAGCTTATCCATGTCTCCTTGCTAAAACTTTCCCTATCTGCCGCATACCTGCATGCTGGGGTCATACAAAAACCCCAACTTCATTCTATAATTAATACGAGCAGCGTTTCTTGTCAACGTCATGCCATTGCTCTGAGTCACATCTCTCAGTCTTTTGCTCTCTCGCCCGCGCTCTCCCTCACACACTTTCCACATTTCCCCTTTCCCTGTACATTCTTAGCGTTCCTGGTTCTGTTGCCAGCTGACATACAAAGCATTTCTCCGGGTGGAACACTAGGCCCTAGAAAAACACTCAGGCGTCCCGGCAAGGCACCGCAGCACGCAGCAATGCATACCAGTCTGTTCGGGAGATCAGTTCTGCTCTGAGGGGCTGTAGGGGGTGGGGAGCTCCACGGTGCTGGAACATTATAACAGCGAACTGTGTTTGGCCCTTATATCTCATCTTCCAATCTACATAATAAATGCATGATTGACAAGCGCACACTATTTTTACATGACGCCTGTATTTTAGATTAAATGTGAAAAAAAAAAACTTAATATGTGCAAGGTACAATGAGGTTATTGATTCTGGAATCCAGTGTCAAGAATGGGGCTATGGGGCTTTGTAAGATCCCTAAGGAATCTCCCTGAGTCACCTTCAAATCACCTGATCACAACCTGAAATGGCGCGCAAAGGTGATCTCGAAGCCACCCAAGCTGCACAGGCCGTGCCCAACCAGCACATTTATTCTGATGGTCAGCAGGGCCAGTGCACGGACAGAAGAATAAAAGGAAATACGTGGGTCAGAACTTTAAAACAAAGTGCCTACACAACAGTTTTATGAGAGAAGCAGCATGAGAGGGATAGAAGGGGGGGTGATTGAGAAGTTTTTATGGCAGAGCTGCTGAGTCAGATCCCCCGTTTATCTTCACTGTGACATGGGAGAAAACAGAAAAACACAAAACCTACTCTCCTTTTCCCACTCACCCACATGACCAAGAAAACCCTCAGTCTAAACAAGACATCCAGAGGGCTATATTTAAAATACTCACAGCTGCAAATTAAAAGCTTAAGCAGGAACCTACAAAGTCGTGTCAATGCAATCTGTACTGGACTCCATTATATTTTATCAGTACTCTTCCTCTGTGTTTTCAGCACATCAACGTCCATTTACGGAATGTCTTGCTTGTTGCAGCAGAACTAAGATGAACACGATTGGAACACATGGAACACAATATCCCATTACAGGGTACATTTATGCTAGCCCAGACCTGAGTAAAGGTGGCTAAACCTATAGCAATTCTCGCAAGTGGCTGGGAACTGATCTGCTTTCACCCTCTCATGGCTAAAATAATACAAACCTCACAAACATACGCAGGTCCCGGCATGCCTGAAAATCTCTTCCTCGTATATCTGGTTCAATGACATACTAGTACATAAAGTTGGTTATCACAGAAAAACAAGCAAACCAGAAAACAAAAGTGGAACTAAAAAAAAAGGAAAAACTGACACCTGCAAACTGTAATTTATGTTCCGCTGACACACACATCTGAGCATCTGATACATGCTTCCCAGATTCACAGACATGCTCAAATGAATGTAGTCTTGGGTCACGTTCATGTAAAAAGTCAAGGACCCCAGAAGTGAAAGGACACAAGGGTCAAAACGCATATTGACACAAGTGTGCCATTTGCGAGCATTCATTAGGAGGAAATTCCTATGCAACACTGCAGACATTTCACCAAAGAAAATGCACTTTGAGGAAATGGAACATTGGTATATTTGGTAAATGGAGAACTGGATCACAGCTGACAAACCACAAGTTAAACATTTTGATATGCATATCAATGGTATTAAAAAACTAAGTATGAAATATAAGAGACAAAATTGAAAAAAGCAATGATATTTGAGTTGATTGACGTCAAAAGTACAGATCAGCACACTGTCATAATCAGTACGAGTAAGAAGTAAATGGTGTAAATGTAATTTTTTCTAGCAGTCCAGATCCCCGTACCACACCTCGGCAGGAAAGAGGCATACAACCCGACAGAGGGGTAATATGAAATATGGAAGCAGTGTGTGCAGACCCATACGACTATGAGCCAAAATTCCCTCAATGTCATGCTGCCAGATCGGAGTAGGGGGCCTCCGCCGACCCTCCGGCCCGCCCCTGTCTTTCATTCATGGCCAGAGCGCCACCCAAGCCACCAGTCTACCGGCAACACGACTGACTGTTATCTTTACTATCGTCACGCGTTTAAAAGGACGAGTAGAATAACGAATATTCACCACATTGGGAGAAACTAGCCTCAACCACTAATCTCACCTGTTCAGAAAAGCGTTGCCGAACGCGTTGAGCTTTCTGAAGGGCTTCTTGGGGTCCACCACCAGCGCGTTGCCCGGTATCAGCCCCTCCTGGTCGCCGTACATGACCGCAATGAATGAATCGGTTGTCGGTTCGGGGCCTATTCTCATGCCCGGGAAGTCCTGCTCCATGAGATGCCGAATGAAGGTGGTCTTGCCCGTGGAGTACTGGCCGACCAGCAGCACCATGGGCTTGTTGTCGAAGTCGGCATCTTCCAGAGCCGGGGAGTGGAAGTCGTGGAAGCGGTACGCGTCCTCCAGTGGCAGGAGCTTGGTCTTGTAGAGCCGCTTCAGCCCGTCCGAGACCGTCTGGAAGAGTTCGGGGTCCTTCTTCTTACCCTCCTTGTTTGCCCAGCTGAACATGGTGGAGAACTAAACTTACTCTCTCTGATTTAAAACTATGACCTGACAGAGAAAAGGGCGTTTAGCCTGATGCTAACTTAATTCTGTCAGGGGAAAAAGGGGGTGACAGCTACTTATTCTGGGTCAAATTTGCCAACGTGGTAAAACGTCTGCTTTCCTCAAGACGTTTCTTCCGGTTCAAACTTTCAAACTCAACCGTCGAGTCGCGACAAAAACCGGCCAACGAGTGACTGAAATAAAGCGCACTTTTTCCCCGCGACGGAATCCACGCTCCTCCCGGGCTCCGGGCGAAGTGAACGCCGCAGCGGGTGGGGGGTTCCAATTCCCCGGAAATGACGCAGACTTCGAAGTAAAAGCTCCGCCCACCGAATTTATCTAGCTTTTTTATGATAAAAATTATACAAAAGCTTTTTGTACAAACAAAAAAAGCCTTTTGTAACAGTATTCGGTGCATATTTGCGCATTGCAATTAAAAGAATTCGTCGCTAGTTTTTGTTGCTGCACAACTTGCACCTAGTTTCTCCTGATGCCATCCTGGTTTGCACTGTCATGTCTTATCTGCACTTTATGTCTCGACTTGCGTTGTAAATGGTCGCACCATTGCTTCCAGAAAAGGCTATTTCAGCTCTCTGTTTACCTGTGTGTCTCTGGGCTGAAGTTTGAATCTAATTGTTCTAATTGTAAGTGAAGGATTAGATATTAGTTTCATGTATAGATGTTTGCCATACATTGTGAAAAGCATTCATGTACTAGAGTTACATGAAAATGCTGCCTTATTTCTTTAATGCATCTTCTTTGGATTTAATGGAATGCTTGAAAGTATTGCAGTAATGCAGTGGGGCGCACCCCCCACTTCAGAGCACTAGTACCACTAGTAGAGTATTACTATTATAATTACTCTTCTGAACTAAACACTCAAACTAAATTACTCATTTGAACTATAGAGGCCTTTGTCAATCACAAAAACCCATGAAATTCCCCACAGTTGTTAGAAAAGGGAGCCTTCAGGTCCTCAGAAAAGATGGCACTCTGTTGTGGTCAGGGGACCAGCAGGGACTATAAGCAGATCTAACTGCAAACCCAGGTTTATTACACCAAAGTGCCGAAGATCTATCTTTAGAGGAATGTTCAGTCCCAAGCCCTGATTATTTCACTCACCGTCAATAATCCACATCGGGTTTGCAGGTGCCTGAGCCCATCCCTGGACATTGGACACATTGGGCGGGGCCTCCGCCCTTGACAATGTAAAAACTTAATCAGGGATATAGCGCCATCACTTGGTTGACTGGGCATCACAAGATGTTTGAATTAAAACTTTTAACAGTGTTGCAATGGCAAAGGATTTGAGTTTACCTCTGAAGGTGAACACAATTTGCAGCTATTGGTATGCACCACTAGACACTACTGATACTGATGATCTGGGCAAAGTTAACAATAAGCTGCTTTAGCATTGGATAGAAAATTATAATAAGGATGCGTTAACTGCAAACTGCAGGAGAATTAGTAACAGAGCATGTAGAATGATGAGTCTTCAACTATATTGAGGGTGCTGACCATTCAAACACAGGGTTCAGTTTCCAGTTTCACCCATTTACACCAAGCAAGGCAGATATGATGATAAGATGGCGGCACCCATGCAGGCTGCAGCTCCCTTCATTTGCACTGTGAATCCCCGAAGCTTTGCAATCTTGTCTCTCTGTGTACTTGTATATGGTGAGGTGACAATAAAGTTGACCTTGACTTTGACTTTGATATGAGTGTCAAATCAGTTTTCCAAATATCATCCATTGTCTTAACCCCACTAAGAATCTTTGGGATGTGCCTGAGAAGACTTTACACAGTGATTCAAATCACCCTTTTTCAGTGAAAATTTCTGGAAAAAAGTACATGTTGTGACATTGCAAGGCAAATCCATGATTTAATCAAATCCAAAGCCAGTCCGACCAAACATTATCACCCATAATTGTTTTTTGGCAGAGTTCAGGGAATGCACACAGTGTCAAATGGTCTTTATCACAAATGGCAATCAGGACTATGTAGTTATGTAATGTGAGCTCAGTGTACGCCAGTACCTTGGTGCAATGCTTTGGTCAACTTGCAATAGCTGGTTGAATTTTGAAAAAAGCCCAAGAAAGGGGAGCTTGTTTGTTAAAAAATCATTGGAGAACACAAATGAATTAAGTTCTTTCAAATCGAGTCAACATTTATTTAACTTTAAGTTAAGCTAAATTAGAGTCAGATGTGATTCATTTTCTGCTTCCATTAAAACCAAAAGTTAAAGTTCATTTCTCCTCATAAACTCATAAAACGGACATATTTTACAATGACTCCACCCCTCTTCATATGGGCAGTACATGTGTACCAAGCAGTCTATCATTATTATTAAGAAGCTATAAGAGGAGCAAATGGCAAAAAATGATAACAGAGACACAAGTCAAGGAAGTATGCACTAGTCACAGTCTTTTTCATGATAGCGGGTAAACCAGTTCCATTTGTTATCTGAACAAAGCTCTTGTGATTTGAAGTTTACTTTTGGATGTCAATTTTGATTAGAGAATCACATTGTCTGGTCTTTTTAATTACGCTTTAAGGGTTATAGAAAATGTCCCCTCTTGTTTGTGCACTGGATAAGAATGCTTGGTGCGAATCTTACAATGTAAGGGGCACCTTAGACACAATGAAATAAAGCTTTTTTCAGCTTTTATAGTCTTTGATTATAGCTGATGTATAAACTGATCAGTCTTGCATACCAGAGTATTGATAGATAGATAGATAGATGGATGGCTATTTTCATGTTGTTGGTATTATTATTAACTATTTACATTATTTATAAATAAAAGATTTTAAAAGTTGAAAACAACATGTAGTGTAGTTGGGATCTGTGCAGATTTGTGTAACACTGCCACTACGTGGTAGAAATATGTCAGTTCATTGGCCCCCATAATCAGAATAGCGCCTATTAGATTACTGTCTGTACAATATTTGATTAATGAGGTAACAATCGATTAAATAAAACAAAAAATCCTTTATTTGACATATTCACAGAACACATTCATACAAGGTCGATTGAACTCACACGTGTTACATGTCTAACACAGAATAAACAGAACTAGTATTAAACGTTAGCTGAAAGTTCAAATGGACCTTTTACTTCAGCAGGACAAACAGAGCAGTGGCCTACAGAACTGACAGGCAGTCAGATAGCAAACACTGGCTGTCAATTCATAGGTCATCACCCTGTGCCCCATTAGACAAGCCTATAAATGTACAGCTGCCATTGGTGGAGAGAAAATAATACAGAACACAAATAAGACTTCATAAGGGACAATCTTCCTGTGTTCCTTAGATTAAACACTGGAGCTCTGGGTGCAGGAACATCAGAGGTGAGTTGAACTTGCTGCAGGTAACAGTATCTCCACTGGAACACTTGCAGCTTCCACATGGAGTTGCTGTTACAACCAGCAAGAACCAGGCATGGTGGCTCATTGTGGAGGTGCATGGTTTGTTCATATGCAACGTTTCTGCATACTTAGCCCATTTTTATGTTGGCAGAATTCATCATTTCCTGTTCTGGTGGAATAAAAAAAAAAAAACAAGAGGGTGAAGTTAGGACTTGGACTTAGTGCCAGTCATGAAGCGCATGTGAGTGAGCAGGTGATAGAGGTTGACTTTGCCCCCTTTTTCCCCTTTCCCATTTTTATGACGGGCCATAGACTGCATCATACTTTGCCGTTGTCCAATAGCACGGCCAAAGTGTTAAGGCCGATCTTGATAAGACCGTTTTTATGATGGCAATCAGCAGGAGGGTGCAACACCGAACACAAATTTACAGACTGAGTAAAGCGGGTGTGGCACTTTTTCTTTCCCTTCTTTTCCGTCCTCCCTCTTCCTAAAAGTGGACTTGGTGACTTATTCTCTTTTCACGTCAGTCTTTTTTCTTTCTTTTAGCTGATATCGTTTAGACTTTGACTTGCGATGAACCTCAGTGGTGTCCAGAAAAAACAGAACTATAAAAGAATTAAGAGCGTGCTTGTCTCCTGGCCTTATCGTTCCTTACTTTGGTCTTTCAAGGTTTATGCCTGACAGGCTGATAAAAGCAAGGGGCCCTCTTCTCGCGTTTGCAATCATGAAATGAACCAGACTTCCCTGAACTGACAAAATGAAGGATTATAAAGTTCACACAACAATAATAGTTGAATTCGCTCTTCAGTGATTTCATGTCCTGTTACCATAGCAACAGGCATAATAGTTATTTGAAGGTTTATATCATATTTATTCATATCATATTCACACAGAGCTCTGAAATGGTCCAAACAGACTGAAAGGGTCTTTAACCTTTTGGTTTCTGACAAAGACAAAGGGTCTTATTTCTCACGAGGCCCGGCCCTTTGTTCCGCTGTTCATTCCCTTTAGATGCAACAGCTGCATCTAAAAAAAACTATGTTGTTCAGGGACACCAGGTAGTTCTGATAAATAATTAAATCAGACCGCTTCGTCTCCACCAGTTTCAGATTAAGGAAGTGACACGCCAGAAATGTTTGCACATGCTTCAGACCCTGTTAGTTTTAACCCCGTCTCCAAAAAAGAAAACGGTAGTAATTGACACTTCGCAAAATTTTTAAACGCATCAGAGTTTTACTCACCTTTGAGCATGAAGGTGGTGCAATTGGAGCAGCTTTTCAGAGAGGAGGAAGGGGCGGCCTGTTGGCCAGAGAGACGTGGAGTGAGAAAGGAAAGTTATTAGTCAAGAGGAACAGAACTCGATATGAGGGAACGCGATAGAGAGCAGCACAAAAAGTGCCGCAATGTAAAGAGATGAAAGAATAAAGGAGAGGGAAGGAGGGAGCGAAGCGGTTCAGGTGGCGAGCAGGGTGCGTCTCGCAGTAATGCAATGGCAGTGCCGGAGAGGCCAGTTTAAGAGTGATTGGGAGTTGGAGGCAAGTTAATCATTACACCTCCCGTCAATATTTAACAGGCCCGAAGCCCAGCCCCTCAACCCCACATCCTGTACTCACGCACACACAAAAAACCCCAACAATTAAGCTGTTTATTCCTATTAAAAAGCGGAATACACCGTGCTGGTGTTTTTTCGCGGTGTGTATGGTCCACTGTGGAGGTGTGTAAAACCACCATGGGACCGTGAGTCTGCGAGGCATTCACTGCAGGTATGTGGCACCACACCTGAGCAGTGATTTCACCATCATTCACGCGACCTGACAGAGACGCATGTGTGGTGTGTTCAGCACCTATGAAGGGGATATCAGTATGAAGGGCAATGGATAATGGCTTCACAGACATTTAGTAGCCTTTATATTTGTATATTTACCTGGCTATCCTTATATTCATATTGTGTGACAAACACTGCGTGCTCATGAATGAGTAATAGAGAATTTCAGAAAAAGAGAAGGCGGCCACATTAGATTTGTAAATCAGTGTATCTATCTACAATTTTAAAAAGGCTTATGCCCAGTTCCACTGGATCAGCATCAAACATGATGCCATCAAACTGAATTGTCATATCAGAGAGGTAATTATTAAACCAGCCAACAGTTGGGAAATTAATTGGAAATTGTTAGAACATCATATAGTGTATTGAAATGAATCCTGAAAATGGAGTGTCTGTGGTTTTGCAAGGCCTAAGCAAAGCTACACTGTATATTCTGAAAAAGCCGCTCTGCTGGACCCTGAAACTCCAAAAGTTGTGATATATTCAGAAACAATGAAAATATTAGTTCCAGCATCAGTCAAAATTGTTCACATCAAGTCGAGTTCCCAGCATGGCTCCTTGGTTCATAATTAAGAAACTCATATGTTGGGGGTGACCATCTGCAACCAGAAGGGGCAAACCAGCATTCAATGGAATGTATCTATGAATTTTTGACATTTGAATGTCACTGAAACCAGATCGGACATGCACATCAGCTGTTACACGGGGGGAAATGCATTTTAAGTTTTTACAGTATGCCTGAAGATTTACAAATAGCTACCCCTTTACTATAGTAATAAGTTAAAACTACATGGGCCAATAGTGCAGGAATGTCTGAGACTCTGGACTCTAGAAAAGGAGAGTTTACAATAGTATAATAAAAATAGCTTTGAAGAACATGTTAATGATTTCTACACGGGGTTCAAGGGTGCAGCCTGGAATTAGGAAGGCTTATTAAATGCTGCTCATCATGTGAACATACATGAATGAAAAAACGGTATCTTGTATTTTTATTTATATGAAATTATTTATATGTGTGGTGTGTGTTTGCCAGAAGAACTGGTGTTTTTTTTTTTTTAATCATCTTGCCAATTCAGCTAAATGTAATTTGGTGATCGCGATCACAAACAGTAAATCTTATTGCTCTGGGTTAATCATGAAAGGATATCCATGATAATGGTATCAGAGACAGCAAAGAAATGACCTAAGCCTTTTGGTATCTCCCCGACCGCCCCCCCAAGCACCTACACACACCTCTAGTCAGTTTCTGAGTCATTTCCTTCACATTTAAATGCACACAAACTTGTCTTACAATTTTCACAATGTTGAGCTGCTGAAGGAAACATCATTATCAGAAGCGTTTACATTTTAATATCTGAACTTTACATTTACATGGTTCTGTGTAAAGCACGTGTGAAGAAGAGCGTATAGGGAGGTATGAGGGGAAAGCTGTGGTATGTCTTCATCTTTTTCTCTTTGCCCCTTATAGCTCATTCCAGCCCTGGACATCTTATCAGATGAGATGGAGGATGAGTAGGTGTGTTCCAATGAGCACAGTCTAATCTCAGAATTAAACTGAACAACTCTCCACACGACACGATTATCATCCAGGAGACACACACATACACACACACACAACTTTGAACCCGAACTTGGGTGCGCCTGCACAATTACACACCCCAAGGTCATAACAGGCTACCTGTGAACTGCGCTATCGACATACCTACTGGTTTGGGCTAAATAATGCACCAAGTTTAAGTATTAATACAACATTCTTGTCAATGTGATAAAAACATAACATGCCAATTTAGAAGTAAGCCTCTAAGGGGTCATTGCTATCAATGCCCTTTCTCACTCATAGCTTTTCAGCCCCTCTGCCAAATACTCCTGACCATGTATTCAGCCGCGATATTATCATAAATACACAAATAATCTAATAGGGTGGTAGTAGCCTAGCGGGTAACACACTCGCCTATGAACCAGAAGACCCAGGTTCAAATCCCACTTACTACCATTGTGTCCCTGAGCAAGACACTTAACCCTGAATGTCTCCAGGCGGGACTGTCCCTGTAACTACTGATTGTAAGTCGCTCTGGATAAGGCCGTCTGATAAATGCAGTAAATGTAAATGTAAATGTAATGCCGTTTGAGCAGTGTTTGCTCTTTTCCACTAGAGGGAGCCAAATGCATCACATCTTCAACAGTGTGAGGAAATGCACATGAAACAGGAAGGTAAAATTAGCACAGCTTTATAGCAACTGCATTATAACAAATGCCGTTATTAATTTATGAAAAATACATGTGAAACAGGAAGCGAGTACACAGATCAGCATGGAAACACCAGTCAATACATACTTTAATGTACGGAGGAAATTGAAAATTGTAGTATGCAGCCCTACAATTAAAAATACATTTCGGTTACAACTATCATATTTACAAGACGTTTGTCAGTTCATTATAACACAGTCATTTCTTGGCCACTTTCCTTCTCTTCTTCGGGCCCTTTACTGCATTCTCTTCTGCAGCTTTTTCCGTGGCCCTTTTATTCGTTTTATCAGTCACCGTCTCCATGGCATCCCACACCTCATCTGTCTCCCCATCTTCCTCTCCTTCCTGCTTCACCTCCTCCACCTCCCCTGAAAGATCTGCCCCACTCAGCTGCAGAAGGATAAGGAGTCAACAGTTAAACTGGTGAAATACATTCAAGTTAACCAATGAATCATGCTCTAAAAATGTCAAAATATTTTTTTCACAGAAATGTATTAAAAGAATATTATTATCTTTTTATCTAATAACGATCGGTATAAAGTATTCACAATACAAAAAAAAAACATTTCATTTCATACTCATTATAGAATTTAATTACAAAAAACAAGAACAAACTACTTTTTCCCCAGCATATTCTATATTTTCCTACCTCCAGGTTTCTACTGGATAACAGCACGCAGTTGAGTCGTGACTTGAGATATACCTGCAAGGGGTAAAAGCAATAAGCAGAGGTCCAAACAAAATGCAAATGAGCCAAAAAACAAAAAAAAAAAAAACACAATTACTGAAAGGAAGCGTGGGAGGCCCTTTGCACACTGTGTGGATGCGTCTCAGTGCATGTTCAACACACAGTAGAGAACAGAACAGCCTTCTAGTAATATGGTCTCTCATCCGGCACACATTCATCCCTGTCTCAATAACCTTCAGTCTTGTGGGGGGGGGAACTGACTGTCCGTCTGTGTGTGTGTCTACCTTGTGTAGCAGAGATCGATCTTCCAGGCTGTGCACCCTCAGGAAGCGGTCGAGGCCGCAGGAGGCCACCAGCGGCAGTGTGGGGTGGCACTGCAGCCCCCGCACCCCCCCTGCCAAACCCTTCAAACACCCACGCACCAAGCCTGAAGCAGAGAGAACGGACGGGGGTGGGAAGGGGGTTCATACAACAAACAACGTGTTCACAAGCGATTGTGCTCTAGCTGTAAAAAGCGAGAGCAGCAACTTTAGCAAAGTTTTTTTCAGACTCACTCTGAAGAGAGATAAAGAGCAACAAAATGAAACATAAGAAGAAGAACCCGGACAAGCAAGTTCACCTTTGCGTAAATCCAGAACGGCCAGCTGACCGTGTGTGTTGCCTACGACAACCGTCCCCTGACTGGCGGGCAGACTTAGAGCGGTGAGCGGGTATTCGCCAAACTCTGCCTCCAGGACAGGCCGCCGCTGAGGGGAGGAAGGGTCATACACCCGCATCTGAGAGACAGAGAGCACAACAGTGAGATCAGCTTCTCATCTAAAGTCTGAGAGTTCAGACTCAACATAACCAAGTATATGAGAACTCGACAACTCCATTCCGGATATTCTGGAGCCATTGTTGGATATTTTCAGGAGTTCTTGAACCCTTCTGTGCAATGTTGCCAGATTTGGTTTTGATAAACTTGTTCTTAAGCAATATTTTCCAAAGCTAAGTTCCTCAGTACTCAATGTTGCAGTACTTGCAGCGGTTAAAAATGTGTGAGATAGTTTATCCAGTTCAGTGTGTGTGTTTTCATGCCTTGGACATTTTTTGTATCTGGAGACACTATTTGTGAAACGTCTTCATGGGAGAGTCTTTACATCATGAAGAATGAATAAGAAAGGTGTGTGACTTGTCAAGCATTGCCACAAGCTCAATCAATTTAAAATTTAAGTTTGTGTTCTCTGTGACAGAAATAATTACATGCAAAACGAGAGGGCAGTTTGGTTCCCCTATTTAAGATACAGGTAACTAGAAAGGGATTTCCATTTGAGCCATATGATTACAAAGTCATGAGTTTGAGTCCTTGGTTGCTGCAATGGTGGGGAAATGGTTGCCTAGTGGTTAAGGAAGCGTTCCCATAATCAGAAGGTTGCCGGTTTGAATACAGATCCGCCAAGGTGCCACTGAGTAAGGTACCATCCCCACACACTGCACCACGGGCGCCTGTCATGGCTGCCCACTGCTCACCAAGGGTGATTGTTAAAAGCAGAGGACACATTTGGTTGTGTCACCATGTGCTGTGCTGCAGTGTTTCACGATGACAATCACTGAAACTTATACGGAAAAAGAAGAGGGCAATTACCTGATGGTATCCGGTACACGTGACGATCTTGTCAGAATCTGGGATGAATCCTATGTCTCTCACCCACACAGGCACCCGCAAGTCCAACCAGTCATTTTTCACCTGTTAGTAAAGGAGGAGCGTTGATATCTGAACTCAACATGGTCTTGGACTAATAAACCTTATAAACCCTTTATAACAGTCTCAATAAACCAAGCCCACAACATTTTTAACCATATTCGAAACAGGAGAAATGGATCGTTCTCTTGTGTCAAACAATAAAGGTTTACCAACGTTTTTGGCGGTGAAGATGGCCTTGTCAGGTCTCTCCAGGTCCCACACCTTCAGGGGATTTTCTTTGCCTCCTGTAGCCACTTGGCTACGTCGGGATGGGTTCTGTCGCATTCGACAGACACCATTTCCCACATTTATCTCTATCTGAAAAGAAAAAAAAATTCTTTCTTCACCTACTTGTGGAAAAACCTGCGTTTAAGATCAGTAAACAAAACTGTCTGTAGTCATGAACATGTCTGAGGAATGAATAGGAAGCTGAAAAACATAATAAATTCAGTGCATATTATGCATGAGTCAGGAGTACAGTCTGCAGAGCTTTTTTTTCTTCTGCTCCGCCAGGATGTTTTTATTGCAACCCACGCTGCTGTCAACCTGCCACATCCACAGCTAGTTTAGGAATAATCCCCAAGGCCTTGTTAATGCACAATTGAAATAAAAAAAAAACAACAACTTTCTGGCAGGGTTACTGTTTGCGGGGTTGGAAAATACTGGAGTGTGTGGTACACTTACTGTGTCAGTGCATCCCTCCTTCCAAACCTTTAGAATGCCTGACTCCGCACAGGTAACCAGAGAACTGCATTCAGAGGACACAAAGAGAGGGGCGCATGATGGGGCGCAGAACGCAGACGCTCGACGAATCAAAAGCTTACATTGGATAGTCAATACAGACACAATGTTCAGACCATACCGGACTCAATCGCAGTGAAATGTGGCCTCTGCATTTAACCTATCCCCCCCCAAGGGATGAGCAGCGGGCAGCCATGAAAGGCACCTGGGAAGTAGTTTGTGGGGACGGTACCTTGATCAAGGGGACCTCAGCAGCACCTTGGCAGTTCAGGATTTGAACCCACAACCTTTCGATAATGGGTGCTTACTGACCCAATTGTTTACTGATAGTTTCGGGACTTGCGTGCAGAGGTTGCATCCCATTTCGTACCAAGTGCTGAGGATAACTCGGCATTAAAGATCCCCTGCTTTAATATATCAGTATTATTGGTCCCCCAATACTGTTTCTGAAGTCTTTTTCCCAAATCCAGCCTTGGTGCAGAATTACAGCCACTTTGATCCAGTCCCACAATGATATTTCCCAGGACGCGCTGTTTTGGTGTCTGTAGCTTTAAACGGTAATAAGGTGGAGAGAGGCGGGACAAGGAGAGCGGCCATTGGAAGTTGAGCAGAAATTCATGGAAATTATGTAATCAACACCATTCACCGAACACAATGTTTGGCACAGACAGGAACTTGTGTCTGTGCTTTTCCAGAGTCTTCATCAGGTCTTGCACAACGGAATAAAAAAAAATTGTGCTCATTTTTACATCCAATCACTGGAGGAGGGGTTGAGAGCATGAGAAACGGGAGGTAACCTTTCCCCTTATGAAGTCATAAGGGGAAAATTTCCAGATCCGACCGTCTGAGCTGAATGACCAAACCACTCTTTACACCTATCGCCATTTCTTAGTCACTGCAGAACCATAGACAGTCTAGTGGAACTCGTATTAATGTTAAATCATCTCACAAAGTGACATGTTCATGATAGAATCTTTTAACTGTTTACTACATGTTCATTAATACTTTTGAGACTTTTGTGTTCAGAGGTTACCACCCATTTCATACCCAAAAATTACAGCATTCAAATGATTGGGGCAGTGGTGGCCTAGTAGTTAAGGAAGCGGCCCTGTAATCAGAAGGTTGCCGGTTCAAATCCCAACTCGCCAAGGTGCCACTGAGATGGCACTGAGCAAACTCTGCGCCTGTCATGGCTGCCCAGTGCTCACCAAGGGTGATGGGTTAACTGCTGAGGACAAATTTCACTGTGTGCACTGTGTGCTGTGTATCACAAGTGACAATCACTTCACTTCACTTTAGCATTCTTTCATATCCACACACTTGGACAAGTGCTGAGGACAACGCAGGATTAAATGCCACCAGGTATCCCGATAGGAGAGGTCAACCCTAGGATCAGGTCCACATCATTAAAATGCTCCCAGAGCCAAATCAGAGGACCATAGCGTCTCTTACCCGTCCATCATAGCCAGACCCGTGAACTTCCCCTGCGTGGCGTCCCCACACTCCTTACTCTCCGTGAAGATGCCCTTCTCTGTGCTAAACGCCTTCACTGTGCCATTAGCGCAGCCCACCAAAACCTGCAGGACACGCACACGCGAGGAAGGGACATTTCACTCTTGCGCCACGTTCTAGAACCAGCATTATTTTAAAGGCGGACGTGGCGACGCACCTCGGACTCCAGCGGATCCCCCCATTCCAGGACACACACTTCCTGGTCCCGGCTCAGGCAACTCATCTCGCAGAAATTGAACGCCTGCTGCTTGGACAAGCTGACCCCTGCAAGAGAACGAGAGACACGCCGGGCGGCCGGCATTTAAACGAGCAGCGAGGTCCAGCGGCTGCTTGAGAATCCACGTGTTCTAACTCGCTCGCACCCAAACGGCGTATCGAAGAGCGAAGTCGATATTTTTCCAATACCTTTCAATATCCCTGTCTCGGAACCGACCCATATCGAGCAGCTTTGGCTTTTCGAAGCCATTTTCACACGCTAACAGTGAGCCTGAAAGATCAACACGCCGCACCGGAGCGGCGCACGTTTGCGGTGCAACCCGGTTATTCTTCCGTGTAGCGCTTCCGCCCGTGACTTTGGTTCCCAGCGTCGCAGCGGCACGTTGCGTTTCTGTCGAAACGCTGCACGCTCACACACGAACGGCAGGTCTGAGAAGTTCAAGGGGATCGCGAATAATCCCGATATCCTGTTTATCGCGAGTAAAGGTGCGTACCTTGATATTCTCTGAAACACAGGGGCCACAGAAACTGTGCAACTGAAGTTTTTTTGCAGGTACAAATGAAACGCGTGTGACCTCGATGCTTCGATAAAATCCAGTAACGTTTTATCCATGTTGTGTATATGTTTCCGTGTGTTTGTCAAGTGTCAAGTGTGACGTTCTAATCGGTCACAAATTAATTTCAACGTTTGTTCAAGGCTATAATAACACTTCACGCCATTCAATGTTTTATGGAAAAAAAGAACAATAGTGAAAATATTAGCGGCCATGGGCTGCCAGGAAATATGTGACGTTTTAAACCAACTTAACACCGCGAATTAACCCAAAAGACGTAAGCACATGAAGCGATGGTGTTAAACAAAAGAAAGAAGCACCAGCAGGTGGCGCTCTTGTACTTCTCCCCGCCGCTAATAAAAAAAATGACATTCAATCAAAGGACCTTAATTTTAATACATTTAAATTTTATTAGTCGCATGTATCTGCAATCGTAATTAACCAGAGACTTGCAGTTTTTAATAAAGGCCAGTGAGTGCTGATCAACTTATGAAATTTTAATAAATATGTATGGAAATGATGACACCACGTCTATATAATAACTCTAATTAGTCTGTCGCTGTCTGCTCCGAGTTCCAGCACTCTGAATGAATAAACTCTGACGGAGAGAAGAAAGAACTCAGGACATTAAGTCGAAAAACAAAAGCACCGAACTGAAGGAATGAACTGTTGAGTGCATGCATTGGCCGTGGTTCCTTCTCTTTGTTAATACGTTAATACGTTTGAATCGGTGCGCGGCAGAGAGGGATGGAACTTAATAAGCGAAGCGACCGCCAGACTGAATGGGGGGTTATCGGCGAGCAGGCGGCTCAGAAGGGCCAACAGTCTTTTTCACCAAATTGAAAAGCACGGTTCCTGTTAAAAAAAAAAAGAAAGAAAAAGTAATACAAACTGAATCGATCCCCCTGAATAGATTTTTGTCGAATAAAACAGGAACCAAGTGCAGGTGGGGAGGAAAAGTGGGGGAAATGATCCACATCTCCCCTCCATCCCCCTGGCTGAGAAAAAAAAACGGACAATCGGTGACACGCAGCAGCAGATTGAGAGGCAAGGACGGGGACGCACAAGGAGACAAAGCTCCTTCTTGGCTTTCTTACGGTCAGATACAAAGGGATCCAGGCAACAAGACAGAGAGGGAGAGGAAAGAGAGAGAGAGAAAGGGAGAAGGAAAGCAGATTTGGAGCTTCCCCTACCCCCCCTCGGAGCTCTCCGGGGAGCGGAGGGAACACAACAAGCAGAGCGGAGCAGAAGCAGAGGACAAGTGAGGCAGGCGAAGGAGAGGATGGTGTTCTGGGTTAGAAGAGGCACGGAGCAGATGAGGAGGGGTCGGTTCGAGGCGGAGGGAGAACATCAGCAGCGCGCTTGAAGAGCGAGAGGAGGGGGGATTAATTAACTTAGAGACTTCCAGAGGATTTCTCTCTCTCTCTCTCTCTCTCTCTCTCTCTCTCTCTCTTTTCAGAATTACTAAGCCCCCCCCTCAAAAAAAAAAAACAGAGCAGCAACAGCAACAACATAAAGATCGTCCAGTTGCGCTCCTGTCTTCTTGAGAATGGAGGATTGGGACGCGAGCGGAGACCTCTGATGGACACGACCGCGCTGGACATGCCGGCGACCCAGATCGATGGTAAGAGAATGAGGGGAGAGGGGGGGACAGTGACAAGTCGGCATGGTGGATAATGCTCCGTCTTCGTCAGCCTCGCCATCGTCGTCGGCTGGGCCGTGGAGCGACGCGGCCGTCGGTCTGAGGTGCTGAGGTCGTTGCGCCGCTGGATTCCTCTCGAATCTGTCCCCTCGTGTCTCTACACGCCGACTGTTCACACTTTGCACAACTGTGACTCCTTTTCATCATGTTTAAGTATTCCATGTCTCTTTATTAATACGAATATGAAGCCTGTAATTTTGACACTTTTTTTTTTTCTCTATGAAATGTTATTAAAGCTGGTATAACAGAAGCCATAGAATTTAATTTGTACAGATATCATACGACAACTGTAAGCATTCTGAGGGACCAAAAGCCATACCTGACCTACCACCAAAATCTCGGACCTCTGACGTGACACTGTGTGTGACTGTGGTCAGTGTGTCAGTAAAGCGCGGCAGCATCCTTCCGAGAAAGAGGAGGGAGGAGAGGAAGGAAGGCTAGTCGTCCTGTGTCCTGTTGAGACGCACACGTGGAAAGGACAGGGGAGGAATATAAAAGAGGGGACTGACTCAGTCGGGAAACAGGGAGACAGGGAAGAAGTCTCTCATCTCCGGCGTTCCCACACTGTGCATGGAAAAAACCAAAGACAGAACTACAAAGCGCGGAGCAGACACACAGAGATAAAAAAAAAAAAAAAGAAGGAGAGAAGTTCCTCAGGCGAAGGGAGGCGGAACGGCGGCAGGGATCCTGAAGGCGAAGAAGAAAGGGACCCGGTGACACAGACGGAGAGAGGGAGAGCCGGGGAACGTCCCCCCTCTCTCTCTCGGCCCTTAACGCTGACAGGCTGGCTGGCACAGCGATGGCGTTCACCTTTGCGGCCTTTTGCTACATGCTGACTCTCGTGCTGTGTGCCGCACTCATCTTCTTTGTCATCTGGCAGGTGAGTGGGGTGACAGGCGTACCCCAGCAGAAAAGCTGTGCCCCTGCACTTCATCTGCACGCTGTTCGCATGCATATTATCATTGTGCATCATTTCCTATAAGATTGAATGCTTGGCTAAATAGTGCAAAAATGAAATACCTTAAAGCACCATTGTAGCATGTTTTGCAAAGTAATTTGTACATTTTTAATCCCAATTTGATTTAGTTGTGGTGTGAATGAATGTGTGTGTCTGTGAACAGGAAGAGGCCTGCGCCGCTCATCTATCCGCTCATGAGTGAATCAGTCTCTGAAGTGTGTGTGCGTGGGCACCAGGTTACAGTGTGTCATTGTCTGCATGTCTGATGTGAGCCACACCGACGACCCCCGTCTCTAAATTGCAAACCCGCACCCACCACGAAAGCAGCCGGACCGCAGGTCAGCCGGACGTGGCCCGGATTACGCGTCGAAGCGGCGGCGGTGGGTGAATGGAATTTACACGGGCGTCACCAGAGACCCCTGCACAATCAGTATTCTGCAATGCCTGTTAGCACAAGATGGGTCCAGGGCAGCCTTCATGGCCGTTGTCCAACCCGGGTCTCTGATTGGAGGGAGAAACTCGGTGTCTTGAGGTTAAAGAGGCTTTCTGGGTCAATAAGATGTATTGGCAACGAAATGAGTGAGAAATCTACAGATGGAGAGAATATGGATGAATTAGCAAGGTGGGTGTGGAAAAGCGAGAGAGAGAGAGATGGTGGTGGGGGGGCACCGAACCCTGTTATTGAGACTGCTTATCAAACTATAATCTACTTCCCTCCCCCTACATGGTGCCCCCCCCCCCCTTCTCCTTTCTCTCTGCCTCCCAATCATCTCTGTAGAGCACTCAGCCAATCAGACGGTGTTTTTCACTTCTATAGTAACCATGGCTCCCGCTTAAGGGTTCATCCGATTGCCATGGCAACTGTTTACAACAGCGCTGTGAAAAGGCGGAGAGCGGGGAGATATAGAAATAAACGGGTGAGGAGGAAAGGCAGAAATGGGGAGGGACGCCGAGGCCGCGCAGAGAGAAAGGGGAAAGATGAAACATTCCTCTGTCCATCATCACGTTCACTGGCATGCAGCGCTCCTGTGTCGAGGATAAAGACCTTGTGAAATAACCATCATAAAAGTCTAATTGCAGGACCTCTCTCTCCTCGTAGATAATTGCGTTTGATGAGCTTCGCACAGACTTCAAGAACCCCATCGACCAGAGCAATCCCACCAGAGCAGTAAGGCCAATTACCGTGTGTGCAGGTGCACCCGGCTATCGGAACGTTTTCAAACCTTCGTATTTTTTTAACACGCTTGCAGTGTGTGTTTTTAGTATGTTCTTCCTATATGCTTTAAAGAACGTTGAGCAACGTGGCAGCATTCACATAACCAAAAACATATTATATTTTATACTGACATGAGTGTACCCCATGAATGAACCCCATTGCTCTCACTGTTGTGCAGAGGGAGCGGATTCTGAACATCGAGAGGATCTGTAACCTCCTGAGGAGGGTGAGTGAGAGGCTCCCGCACTCATCTGTAGACAAGTGAGCAGCGAAAAAACAGATGAAAGTCACGGAACGTTTCGATGTGTCTATTTTGAGGACTGTGACTGATTGATTAATACATTTCTGTTCCATCTCTCTTCTCAAACGCACACAAGCACACGGGGCAAAATTCGTTAAAATAGAATCAATACATTAATTCATTATCTATTTTCTTAGTTTTTTTTAGATATAGAATTATGTGAGTAATAAGCATTGTATATGTTTGCCTTAAGTGTTCATTCCTTATTCCAGCTGGTGGTTCCAGAATATTCCATCCACGGGCTGTTCTGCCTGATGTTCATGTGTGCTGGAGAGTGGGTCACATTAGGTTTGAACATCCCCCTGCTGTTCTATCACCTCTGGAGGTAAGTAGGCAGGACTCTGGTCCCTTTCCTCAACTAAATTGATTTCAAATTTGCGTTAAAATTCAAACCCGCATTTCGTATGAAAGAAGGCCATCTTCAGTGACATACTGCTGTAAATAAATAATTCAGTGTCAAATTCATCAGTGGACGGATGCCAGCATCTCAGTTACATATGCTCCACGCCGTCCCATCTCTCTCACGCGCACTGTTAAGGTTTTTCCATCGTCCTGCCGATGGTTCGGAAGTGATGTACGACCCGGTGAGCGTCATGAACGCAGACATCCTCAACTACTGCCAAAAAGAGTCCTGGTGCAAGCTGGGTTTCTACCTTCTCTCATTCTTCTACTACCTGTACAGGTGAGTTCCTCACCTGGCTTCTGTCCTTCCAGAATCTCTTACATATAATATATAGAGAAAACGGAAATGCGGATACAATCAATCGTTCGTGGTAGTAGCCCAGTGGGTAACACATTCGCCTATGAACCAGAAGGCGCGGGTTCGAATCCCACTTACTACCATTGTGTCCCTGAGCAAGACACTTAACCCTGAGTTGCTCCAGGGGTACTGTCCCTATAACTACTGATTGTAAGTCGCTCTGGATAAGGGCGTCTGATAAATGCTGTAAATGTAAATGTTCAAACAATCAAAGCCAGACCATATTCCACCGTCTTTTTGTGTATAAAAGCACAGTCATTTCGTTCTGACACCTGAGGCATGGCTCAGGATGCGTTTATTATTTGCGCCGTATGAAGTTGGAAGTAACAGGGTGGCCTGTGCAGTTTAGCCTGTGCATTTTTTGCATGCGTCTCAAGAGAACGCGCTGTGTGACGCAGATTGACTCACCTCTGGAAATGAATGCTCGACACAACTCATAACTCAGCAGACTCATAACACAAAATGGCAGCAGAGCCATCGCCCACTGAAACATTACGCTTTAATAACTTCTGCAATTATGCTAATGCATCGCTCAAATGTGTTTTCAAAGTCGGCTTTGTGCGTGGCAGCGAAGTGTGTGTGTGGGCATGAAAAAAATCTGTTTCTCTCCTGCTTCAGCATGGTCTACGCTTTGGTCAGCTTTTAAACGGCCAAGCTGGGCGGAACGGCGAGGACAAGGACAGAGGAGTGATACTGCGAGACCGTCGTCATCAGCCCTCCGTCACTCCATAACAACCCCTTCGCCCTCCCATCCTACCCTCTTCGTCCGTGTGAGGAAGATGATTCGCAGGCCGCGGAGGTGTTGAGACGGAGGAACGGGAATGCAAAGACTCGGCCATTCACCGGTGGGGGGGGGGGTTGGGGGGGGGTCTGTACGAATGTTTCGTAATTCCCATTTCATTTTAAGGGCTGCTGGACCTGCACTGCTCACATTGTCACGGACTGCGACGAGGCGCCAGTGCGAACTGCGAAAATAACGTGTTACATAGATCTTTATTTAGATGTTGCAGTGTCCTACAGTTCCAGTACACCATCCTGTGGCTTATTTATTTCAGATGTTGTGTTCCTCTTCTACTCGTTTTACTATTTCGATAGTCGTGATAAAGAGTATTTGGATTCTGAGGAGGTAGAGGGGTAGCTACACTACAACGCGTTACTCCGCCGTACAACTTCGGACCGAGGTTGTGGACCTGTGTTCTTTAACTTACACCGAACTTGCACAGACAATATATCAATACATGACAAAACACAAAAACCATATGTTTACATTTCTTAGAATTAAAGCAATTAAGAGGCGCAGAGCGAAACCGGCGGCGTCCGGCGCGAAGACTCTGGAATTAGGCGGACTGTTGCTTTAACACTGTGGGATCCCCGAGTCTCCTGGGGGAGCGGGGGAATTAAGATCGAGGGCAAGCTGTCACTTGAGCGGGGAGGAGGAGCCAATTTGACCTCACAGCCTTTCAAGTTCAAGAGTTCAAAGATGTGCGAAAGATTAAAGGGTGGCGGGTGGGGGTTGGCGAGCCAATCGAAATGCGATGAGGGCGGGACTGAAGATTACTGTGAAACGACCGGTCGGCCGACAGCCGGCGCTGGGGGTGCCGGTGTTATCGGTGACGAAGATGGCGATGATGGAGACGGGAGAGTTGAGCGATGCGTCCTCCTTGATTCCGCCGGCCTGAATGTGTGATGTCACAGGTTCTGACTAATGCTTTGCCTTAGTGCTCCGGCCCCGGCGCTGCCATCACCACAGTCACCGTGTCCATTTTGTCTGCCTTGACCGGCAGAGCAGAACTGTTGGCCGACTGTGTTTTATTTCTTTATTTTTCGAAGTGGCATTTATTTAGATGAGTCTGGCTGCTCCGAGAGCCGGGGCCATGCGGGTGAACAGCAGTCGGCTTTCTTCTTTCGTCGTTGCTGTTCCCTCTGTCTGCTGTGAAGTTCGCCTCCCACACTGAGTCACCGGTCGGCCTCAACTATTTCAGCACGACTTCTTTGTGGACAATCCTTTTAAAAAAGCACAAATGTGGGAGCACAGAGGAGGACAGAGGGGCAGTGATTTTAGGCGTCATCACTGAATGTCATATTTCTATAAAAAAAAAAAAAAAAACATGCAGTATTATATTTAAGAAATGCCTAATTGTAATTGTCTTTTATACACACATCCATCCCTGTATGCTACAGTATCTTTGTCAATGCGCTAGTCTGTATTCAATAGAATACATAATAACTACAACAACAATAATAATATAATACCATATAAAGAAAGCAATTCCACGTTATTATAATAAAATAGCAATGTGGCAAAATGCTTCAGTGTTGCCTGTCTTGTTTTTCCAGTTTCTTGAAGAAACCGTGACTTTCTGAAGGAAGTCAGTCACAGCCAGTGCCCTCAACCAAACCTTTTCCTTTAAAGACCGTTGTCTTTTAAACAAAATTACTGAGAATAAAATATACACCAGCAAGCGTGTTTGTAGGTCACAAAAATATTTTACTGCTGGAGATGAGAATTGTGCAGAGGGTTCAGGTTATTTGTTCCAGTGCGTTTTATCTGAAATGAGCATCTGCTCTTGTGGAAAAGTGGTTTGCGGTTAGGGGGAGAGTTTCGTAACTTCAGAGGGGTGCAGAAAATCATTTCACATTTGCTCCGAGAAAAGCTGGGTGTCAACGTCACAAACCCTCTCAAGTCATGGTGTCAGATGCAGAGTATGTTCACAGTCACTCTGCATCATTAAAATCAATTAATAAAACGAATGCATTGGAAACATGCAGTAATTCCACTTAATTATGTGACTGTGAGTGAATGCAAGAAATTATTTAATTACATCAATGATTTCTATAACTGCGTGCTTTCATTTTCTTATATAATGTTATGAAGAAATTGCATTCAGAGAGAAAGAAGGGAGGAGAGGCGATGGATGGAGAGAGATGATAAGAAGAGAAAAACACACAAAAGCACCCAGTTTTTGAGAACCTGACAGAATACAGAGATATGCGGAGAGAAGAAGACAGACGGATTAGAGATGGTGTTAATGAAAAAGAGGGAGATGCAGAAGAGGGCAGAGTGCACATGAAAGGGAACAAAAAAAAACACAGACAACCTGATACAGACCGCATCTCATTCTTTCCTGTCTCCATGGCAACCAAATTGTGTTAGATTCTTACTGACTCACTGGTCTCTCTCCCTCTCTCGCCCTCTCTCTCCTCTCGCACCATCTCTTTCCATTTTGTGCAATCTCACAAACCCGGAGTCAAACGGATATCTAAATTATGCTTCGTGCATGCGGTGTGGCAGTCGGTGTCCCTGATGATGCTTTCGTAAGAAACTTGGTGCGAAAATGCAGCACTGAAACGGACCAGCTCCAAAACAAACGAATAACTGGACGATGACACAGCATGAATGTATTAGATTATTCTTAGTTATGTAAAATAATTCCGCTTGTCCAGTGCCTAAACCCAAACACACGCACGCACTCTGTTGCCAAACTCTGCCGTCCCTCACCCATCTTCTGCAGGTACCTCTGGAGAGACGTTACCATGGAAACTGGTTACAATTGATAACTTCGAGACACGAGAGAGCCATTGACATACGCTGGCGTTTACATGGACATGGAAGCATGCACCACCCTGCCAGACATGCGCACCCACCCTCACACCCACCCTGATCAAAGACAACATTTCCACATCACAGCCGCAGCAGCATAATGGCAGGGTTACATAAATCAATTTACTGACCAGAAGACGAATTTTACACCCCCTTACCATGCAATTTATACAGCAGTGGTCCTCGCATCCGTACTTCTGTAGCCCATCGGTGTAAACCGGTAAGCCTAAAGCATTTATTCTACTCACGTGGAAAAAGATGTAAAATGTAATTCCCTTTTTGTGTAATTCTAATCCTTTAATTTTTCATGTCCGGTGGTGAAACTGGGTGGCCAGGTCACCTGTGAAGGACACCTTGTTTATTCACGTTCACAAGTGTCTTTTGGGATAAAATTAATAAAAAATGCAGACGGCCACAGTGACCCAGTTCTGGGCCCACAAGACGTCAGGCGTAATCCAAAAGCGAACCCCCTGCTCGCAGCGCTAACTTGGCCACCTTTATTTATTAATTCATTTCACTCAAGCATCAGTTACAAATCAGTCAGATCTAATCGCCCGTGGTGAAGATCCATGGCTGTGACGCTCTTGGAAAGGGTTTCTGCGCGAGTGCACGGATTTCGTCATCGAAGTCATATTAATAAGATCAGACGAGGATTGCAAAATGTGCGTAGTCTATGAAACACTCCCGTCTTTCGAACAAAGGCCCCGAACAGTCACGCTCATTGAGGGGAAAAGTGAGAGCATATGCGGTAAGGCGTTCCGCTCAGTTCCGTTGTGGGTTCGACCTGCACCTGCATGTTGCACAAACCTGCAAATTTTCATTACTGCTGCAAAGAGAGCAGAATTCTATCCAAGCGAAACAGGATCCTATCAAAAGAAATGTGAAAAGAACATATGATTGCAGCATTCTTTAAAGTTGCTTCTTGTTCTCCAATAGTTAAAAACTTTGTACCATAATAATAACATTTTGGTTTCAAACAGTCTGTGACTGCAATTCAAACAGAGACCAGATCATTTCTAATTCTAAAATGGACAAGATTGGCCCTGTTAGGAAATTTACATATCATTATTATTATTATACTACTACTTAATAGGCTTTGCTACGCAGGTAAAGTCATGTGGTCTTGTTCTTTTCATATTAAAGACACAATACAAACCAGTTTTAAGAAACACTTTTTTTTTTTCTTCCTTCCTTCATTTGTGGCGGCCCCTGGATGGATGCCGCCCTTAGCATTTGCCTATACTGCCCACTGGGCCCGTAAGCGGCCCCGTAATCAGAAGGTTGCCGGTTCGAATCCCGATCTGCCAAGGTGCCACTGAGGTGCCACTGAGCAAAGCACCGTCCCCACACACTGCTCCCCGGGCGCCTGTCATGGCTGCCCACTGCTCACCAAGGGTGACGGGTCAAATGCAGAGGACACATTTCACTGTGTGCACCGTGTGCTGTGCTGCATATTATTCGCTTGCGGGCATTTTACTCAACAGACCAATGCATACGTTGGTAAAACAACCCAAGAATGGAACAGGGGGATGTTTTAGACTCCTCATCCCCCCTCAACTCGACGTCTGGTTGTATTTGTTTATTGAAGACAT